>NW_004444014.1:8912749-8931286 GCF_000243295.1 Trichechus manatus latirostris | reverse complement strand
TACTACTGTTTCATGAGAAACTATTTGTTCTGTAAGCCTTCACCTGAAGTAAAATAAAAAAAAAAAAAAAGAAAAGAAAGAAAAGGAACCAAAAGAGATCTACATAAACGGAAAAACAGAACATGCTCAGGGATAGGTAGGCTCAACATTGTGAAAATGACAATTCTACCCAAAGCAATTTACAAATAGAATGTAATCCTGATCCAAATACCAACGACATTCTTTAAAGAGATGGAAAAACTAATCATTAACTTTACATGGAAAGAGAAAAAGCCCTGGATAAGTAAAACATTTTTGAAGAAGAAGAATAAAGTAGGAGGACTTGCACTACCTGACTCAGAACCTACTGTACAGCTGAGGCAGTCAAAACAGCTTGGTACTGTACAACTACAGATACATTAACCAGTGGAACAGAATTGATAACCCTGATGTAAATCTATCTACCTGTCTTTCACAGCTGATCTTCGACAAGGGTCCAAAGTCCATCAAATGGGGAAAAGATAGTCTTTTTAACAAACGGTGCTGGCAATACTGGATGTCCATCTGCAAAAAGATGAAACAGGACCCACACCTCACACCATACACAATAACTAATTCAAAATGGATCAAAGACCTAAATATAAAGCCAAAAACTATAAAGATTGTAGAAGAAAAAATAGGATCAATGCTAGAGACCCTAATAAGAGGCATTAACAGGATACAAACCATAACTAACAACACACAGACTACTGAAGATAAGTTAGATAACTGAGATCTTCTAAAAATTAAGCACTTATGCTCATCAAAAGACTTCACCAAAAGAGTAAAAACAGAACCTACAGACTGGGAAAAAAAATGTTGGCTATTACAAATCAGACAAAGTTCTAATCTCTAAAATCTACAGGAAATCCAACACCTCTACAGCAAAAAGTCAATTAATCCAATTAAAAAATGGGCAAAAAAATGAACAGATAGTTCATCAAAGAAGACATTCAAGTGGCTAACAGACACATGAGGAAATGCTCATGATCACTAACCATTACAGAAATGCAAATCAGAACCACAATGAGATACCATCTCATCCCCGCATACTGACATGAATCAAAACAACAGAAAATAACAAATATTGGAGAGGTTGCAGGGAGATTGGAACTCATATGCAGTGGTGGTGGTAATGCAAAATGATATAACCATTTTGGAAAACAATACGTCGCTTCTGCCGAAAGTTAGAAATAGAAATACCATATGATCAAGCAATCCCACTCCTACGAATACATCTTAGAGAAATAAGAGTCGTCACATGAATAGACATATGCACACCCATGTTCACTGCAGCATTGTTCTGTAGCAAAAAGATGGAAACAACCTAGATACCCATCAACAGATGAATGGATAAACGAACTATGGTACATACACACAATGGAGGATTATGCAATGGTGAAGAACAATGATGAATCTGCCAAGCGTCTCACAACATGGATGAATCTGGAGGTCATTATGCTGAGTGAAATAAGTCACAAAAGGACAAATATTGTATGAGACCACTACTGTAAAAACTCATGAAAAACTTTACACACACAAAAAAAACAATCTTTGGTGGTTACGAGGGAGAGGAAGGGTGGAGATGGAAAAACACTAACTAGACAATAGATAAGTGGTAACTCTGGTGAAGAGTAAGACAGTACACAATACTGGGGAAACCAATACAACTTGCTCAAGGCAAGGTCATGGAAGCTCTATCTACACATTCAAACTCCCTGAGGGACCAAATTGCCAGGCTGAGGGATGTGGGGACCACGGTCTCGGGGAACATCTAGCTCAATTGGCATAACATAGTATACAAAGAAAATGTTCTACATTTTACTTTGGTGAGTAGCGTCTGGGGTCTTAAAAGCCTGTGAGCAGCCATCTAAGATATTCCACTGGTCTCACCCCTTCAGGAGCAAGGGAGAGTGAAGAAAACTAAAGATACAAGGGAAAGTTTAATCCAAAGGACTGTTGTTGTCAGGCGACTTCAAGTTGGTTCGGACTCACAGTGACCCTATGAACAACAGAAAGAAACACTGCGAGGTCCTGCATCATCCTCACAATAGTTGTTATGCTTGAGCCCCTTGTTGCAGCCACTGTGTCAATCCATCTGGTTGAGGGTCTTCCTCTTTTTTGCTGACCCTCTACTCTACCAAGCATGATACTTCTCCTGACAACATGTCCAAATTATGTAAGACATAGTTTCACCATCCTTACTTCTAAGGAGCATTCTGGTTGTACTTCTTCCAAGACAGACCTGTTCATTCTTTTGGCAGTCCATGGTATGTTCAATATTCTTTGCCTACACCACAATTCAAAGTTGTCAATTCTTCTTGTGTCTTCTTTATTAATAGTCCAGCTTTCCCATGCATATGAGGTGATTGAAAACACCATGGCTTAGGTCAGGCACACCTTAGTCCTCAAGGTGACATCTTTGCTTTTCAACACTTTGAAGAGGTCTTTTGTAGCAGATTTGCCCAATGCAATGAGTCTTTTGATTTCTTGACTGCTGCTTCCATGAGTGTTGATTGTAGAGCTAAGTAAAATGAAATTCTTGACAACTTCAATCTTTTCTCCCTTTATCTTGATGTTGCTTATTGGTCCAGTTGTGAGGATTTTTGTTTTCTTTATACTGAGGTGTAAACATACTGAAGGCTGTGGTCTTTGATCTTCATCAGTAAGTGCTTCAAATCCCCCTCACTTTCAGCAAGCAAGGTTGTGTCAACTGCATAACGAAGGTTGTTAATGAGTCTTCCTCCAATCCTGATGCCACATTCATCTTATAGTCCAGCTTCTCAGATTATTTGCTCAGCATACAGATTGAATATGTATGGTGAAAGGACACAGCCTTGACACATACCTTTCCTGACTTTAAACCATGAAGTTTCCCCTTGTTATGTCCAAACAACTGCCTCTTGATCTATGTACAGGTTTCTCATGAGCACAATTAAATGTTCTGGATTTCCCATTCTTCACAGTGTTATCCATAATTTGTTATGATCCACACAGTCGAATGACTTTGCATAGTCAATGAAACAGAGGTAAACATCTTTCTGGCATTTTCTGCTTTCAGCCATGATCCATCTGACATGAATGATGATATCCCTGGTTCCACATCCTCTTCTGAATCCAGCCTGAATTTCTGGCAGTTTCCTGTTGATATACTGTTGCAGCCCCTTTTGAATGATCTTCAGCAAAATTTTACTTGCATGTGATATTTACGATATTGTTCAATAATTTCCACATTTGGTTGGATCACCTTTCTTGGAAATAGGCATAAATATGTATCTCTTCCAGTTGGTTGGCCAGGTAGCTGTCTTCCAAATTTCTTGCCATAGATGAGTGAGCACTTCCAGGACTAATGAATCACAATTATCATGGCCTCCACCAGACTGAGTCCAGTACAACTAGACGGTGCCTGGCTACCACCACTGACTGCCCTGACAGGGATCACAATAGAGGGTCCCTGACAGAGCTGGAGAAAAATGTAGAACAAGATTCTTACTCACAAAAAAAGATCAGACTTACTGGCCTGGCAGAGACTGGAGAAACCTCAAGAGTATGACCCCCGGACACCATTTTAGCTCAGTAATGAATTCACTCCTGCGGTTCACCCTTCAGCCAAACATTAGACAGGCTCATAAAACAAAACTAGAATAAAGGGGCACATGAGCTCAGGGGCAAAGACTAGAAGGCAGGAGGGAAAAGGAAAGCTGGTAATAGGGAATGCAAGTTCTAGAAGGGAGAGTGTTGACATGTCTTGGGTTTGTTAACCAATGTCATAAAACAATATGTGTATTAACTGTTTAATGAGAAGCTAGTTCGTTCTGTAAATCTTCATCTAAAGTACAGTAAAAAAATGTTGTTCTAAAAAGAAAAAGAAATCGAAGGCTCTATTGCATTGGACAAACCAGCTGCAAAAGATCTCTTTGAAGTGTTAAAAAGGTAAGATGCCACCGTGAGGACGAAGCCGCATCCGACCGAAACTATGGTATTTTCAATCACCTCATATGCACGCAAAGGTTGGACAATGAATAAGGAGGATGGAAGAAGATTAATACTTTTGAATTATGGTGTTGGCGAAGAATATTGAATATACCCTTGAGTGCCATAAGAAAGAACAAATCTGTCGTGGAAGAAGTACAACGCACCTTTGAAGTGGTGGTGGTGAAACTTTGTCTCACATGCTTTGGACATGTTTTCAGCAGGGAGCAGTCCCTGGAGAAGAACATCAAGCTTGGTGAGGTAAAAGTCAGCGAAAAAGGGGAAGGCGCTTGAAGAGATGGATTCTCATGGTGGCTGCAATGATGGGCTCAAGCATAGGACGGATTGTGAGAATGACGCAGGACCAGGCAGTGTTTCATCCTGTTGTTCGTGGGGTCACTATGAGTGGGAAAGTATTTGATGGCACCTAACAAAAACAACAGCTACATATATATATATATGTATGTGTGTGTATATATATATACATAAAATATTTAGAAATCTTATGAAATATATACTAATTATTTATTATGTATGTTTTTATTGGAAAAAACTTGTGTTGAGCTATAGATATTGTATTTTATCTTTTTTCACTTAACACTTCAAATTGTGTCAAAGTTGCCAAATATACATATGGATTTCTAATTTTAACTGTTCTATAATATTTCATTTTATATATATACACAGGCACACATTCATATACGTAATGTGACTCCTACCCCTGCTCTATTAATGGTCACTTGAATTATAGTCAGCTCTTTGCAAGTATAAATAGTTCTGCAATAAACATATTTCAAACAAAGCCCCTGTGCAGGGAATTATCTAGGGCATATTTCCTAAGGGAAGAAGCAGAATGTTAGGTTTTGCGCAATCTATATGTCAGTAAGTACTTCTGGTTTGCTCACTTAAATGGAAACATTGTATTACTCTCCTATCAGCAGCACATATGATTATGAATTTCCCTATAACTTGACAACCTGATTTTGAACAATTGAAAGGGATCAAAAGATAGCTTATTTTTAATATGTATTTCTCTGATTATTAGTGAGGATGCTTAGTTCTTCCAGCACTTTTGATCACTTGTGTGGTGATTACCTGTTCAAATATATTTGCCATTTACATTTTTTTTACTCCCTTTTTCTGATTCATTTTAAGGTATTCTTTTTATTTTCTAGATATTACTTCCTTGTTGATTTTAGAATTGCAAATGTTTTCCAGCCTATTAGTTATCTGTTAACTTTGAATGTCTAGATCTACTAAAATGATTATATCAGAGTTAAGTCTGTTAATTTTTCCCTAATGGTTTTTGATTTGATTTATGTCCTTATTGACCACTATATCACAAAATACTTTGCCTTTTCTTCTAGTATATTTAGAGTTTTATCTTTTACATTTAGGACTTAATTAAACTGAATTTGACCTTGATAAGTAGGTTACGGATGGATCCATCTTTATTTTTCTACATACACTAAGGTAATAATTTCATCACTATGAAGTAAACAGTCCACTTATTTACATATGCTCACACTTATACCCATGCCCACATACAGATGCATACACACACACCATGGATCTCCCTTTGATTCCATTTCCTAGGTATCATTTTTATGCTGCTTTCATTACTAAGCCTTTGCATAATACCTTAATATTATGAGAGTAGACTGAGATCCACATTTTTCTCTTCTATTTCAAAATTGTCTTATCCATTCATGAACCTTTTATTCTTTCACATAAAATTTTGTATAAGTTTCTCAAATCCTTTAAAAGCTCAACAGTAATTTCTTTTGGGGAATCATTAAATTTATGAATTAATATCTTTATGATCTTAAGTTATCTATGAACTTCTTATATGTCTTCATTTATTCTTGTATTTTACATCCTTTTATACACTTTTGATAAGTTCTCCATAAAGGTCTTCGCATTATTTTTAACAATTTTCAGCAGCATTATTTTCCATTATATTACCTAGGTAGTTATTCCTTGTGCATAAATGTTTCTCAGATTTGCAAGGCAATCTTGTACCAACTATCTTAATAAAATCATCATTAGTTCTAACAGAAGGTTTGTTGATTTCTTTGTATTTTCTATGTATATGATATCATCTGCAAATAATGACTTTTATTTCTTCTTTTACAATCTTTATTAAGATATATATATCTTAATACATATATATATATGTATATGTATATAGTATGGGACTGATCCGGCCTATAAGTTGATATTGAACATTAATTAGTAATTCTGTTAACATCTCTTATCTTTTTGTTATCCTTAAAAGATCTTTAAATTTATCCAATTTATATATATATCAATAGATATATAGATAACTATATATCTCTCTATATGGATAGATAGATTTGGTGGAGTTGGCTCCAACTCACAGTGACCCCGTGTACAACAGAACCAAATGTTGCCTAGCCCTGCACCATCTTCACTATCATTGGTACACTCCAGTCCATTGTTGTACCCACTGTGATTTTTGAGTGCCTTCCAACTTAGTAGGCTCATCTTCCAGCACTATATCAGACAATATTCTGTTTTGATTCATAGGGTTTATATTGGCTAATTTTCATAAGTAGATTGTCATGCCTTTCTTCCTAGTCTGTCTTAGTCTGAAAGCTCAGCTGAAACATGACTACCATAGGTGACTCTGCTACTATTTGAAATATTGGTGGCACAGCTTCCAGCATCATAGCAACATGGAAGCCACCACAGTATGGCAAACTGACAGACAGGTTGTGGGGAGAGATAGATGTTGTCATTGTTAGTTGCCATTGAGTCAATTCTGACGCACAACAACCTTTTGAAAGAAGATAGCCAGGCCTGTCTTCCAAGTTGCCTCTGGGTTGGTTCAAACTGCCAAACTTTTGGCTAGTAATGGAGCGCTTAATCATTTCCACCACCCAGGACCCTTAGGTGACAGAAGGGAACAAATATTTTTACTTGTGAGTTTATACATTATATATATATAAAGACATAGACAGACATATAGACAGATAGAGACATTTTATGATTTTATTATATAGACAGAAATTTTATGATTTTATTATATAAATATGTTTTTAGGGTATAGACTATTTTATTTTGGTATATTATTTATGGTATAAAACTGGATTTTACGAAATATGTTATTTAGGATTTTTTAATCTATATCCATGAATAAAACAAGTCTGTAATGTTCTTAGGAGTCCTGGAGGCGCACTGGTTAAGAACTTGTCTGCTAACCAAAAGGTCGGCATTTCAAACACATGATCAGCTCCACGGGAGAAAGATACAGCAGTCTGATTCTGTAAAGATTTACGACCTTGGAAACCCTATGGAACAGTGCTACTCTGTCCTAAAGGTCACTATTAGTCAGAATTCGACTTGACTGCAGTAAGTTTGGTTTTGTTTGGATAATGTTCTTACTTAGAAGTCTCCTTATTTTGCAATCAAAGTTATACTAGCCTCATAAAAGGAGTTAGGCAGCTCTCTGCCTCTTCCAGAACAACTAGTACAAGTGAGGATTATTATTCCTTAAATTGGTAGAATTCAACACAATAATCATTTGGGGCATGGTCTTTATTAGGGAAAAACAATTAAATTGTTCATTTTTGTATAGCTTTTGATAGTTTTACTTTTTTTGTTCTTCTTGTCAATATTACCATTTTGTATTTCATTATAAATTAATCTTTTTTAATCTATGTAAACATACTGTCACTGTGTATTTATAATACTTTAAGTCTTACTGTGATTAACAAATGAAATAATTTCCCCATGTTATTTTGAATTTTTCTCATCTGCATTGTTTTTTTTTCTCCTTAGTTTTCAGTTATTTTTATATTTTCTAAAACTTTTCTAATATCCAGTTTGACTTTTGATAATCTTGATTTTTTTTTGTCTTAATTGATTTCTGCCTTTATCTTTGTGATTTCCTTTTTTATCATTTTATTGTGTTTTATTTTGTTTCTTTGTATGTAGTTTGGTTTGTGTGTATGTGTGCGTGCTTAAAGACTTGAGCTATTTGTTTTCTTTCATTCTTACTTAATAGCAAATTTATTTTAAGCTATGAATGTTCTGTTAAGTGATGATTTAGCTGCATCCCACAGATTTTAACCACCAGTGATTTCATGTCCTTCAATTTCCTTTAAGATTATATTGCTTTCTAAGTTTATTTAGTGGTAAGATTTCAAATTAAATTTATAACACATCTTTAATGCTAAGTCATGCCTACTAATTAATAATGTCATTGTATGCTGGTCAGAGAACACACTTTGACAAATATTTAATTTTTTGCAATTTTTTGGTGTGTCAAATATTAGATTACAAAGAAAATAATAATAAAGTCTTAAATGTTAAAATGATAAAGACAACTCAAGCTGTTCTTAATTTAATAAAACTAAAATTTAAGTTCACAATCAGAAATCAATTACAAAAGGCCCTGCTTTTCAGAAGGAAGTTGTCTTTCTTAACCCTTCTGTAACTGAATTATTTTATTTCATAATTTTTTGTTGATGTAATGTGTTTTCACTAATGAAATGCATGCTGAATCATTGAGTGGTGGTAATTTTTGGTTATGTAAGATGAATTTTTATTAATATTATGTGGTACACATATGTACCAGTGGGATTCAGAAGTAGTATTGGAGGAATGAGGCAGGGAAAAGATCATTTTATTAACAATTTTATTTTATTGAGTGGAACTTTTGAAAACATGGGGTAACACATAAAGGCATCTTGAACTGGCTGCACATAATTGTTGTTCAAGTCTGGTTGCTCTTAGTACTACGTTCTCTGCATTGCCTTCTGGTTCCCTTGACAGGTAAATGCTTTCCAGCCTGTAGTAGCTGGATGTCATTTGGCACCCTGCTGACTCCTGTCTTGCTCCTGACCAGAAAGGAGGGTCTTCCTCTTGTTTTGATTTCCTAGCCCACAGTAAGCTGCCTAGTGTGAGTGATCCTGAAGGACATTTGGTCACATCTGCTCCCATTTTTACAGTTATACATTACAAAACTATTTACGATGGTGAAGTCAATAAGGAAATACAGCAATCAATGCCACCATTTGACAGAGCTCCTTCAGATTGCGTACCTTTCATGCCTCTGGTCAAAGTGGTCCACTCCTCACATATTTGAGTTATAATCTGCAACTGCTCTTGGACAAGGGATTACTAAGGAGGTACCATCTTTGTTCTTTGTTCTGACAATAGTGATGTCCTTTGGACTGTAGAATGTGGACAAAACTGTCACAGATTATTTTCTGCCACTTTACTGCTGACATATCCCTTCTTATGAAACAGAGATTCTCCCTGCTGTAATTTATCTTTCCTCCTCATCATTCCTGGTAGGCCCTTGCAAATTGCTAGCACTGTACCTGTGGCGGACAGTCCCCTGTAGTTCACGGTTTTCATCATGAAGTAGGAGGAAAAGAAATTGTTGAAGGCAATGAGCCTAAGAAAATAGTTGTATGAGTGACATAGTCCAAGTACAACATTCTCACTGAGGAAGAGAGATGAGTCATTGTTCATGCCTTCCCAATAAGAAACAGGAAACCATAAGTATACTTACAAGACTTACCACATTGTACAGAAGCCTGAGAGGTGAAAAATGTAAGTGGTACTTCTATGTACCATTGTATAAATCAATGATACTGAAATCACTACATATCAGAACTTACAGAATTCAGCGAAAGGATTACACAACAGAGGGACATTTATATACTTATTCCAATAACATTTTGAAAAATGAAAATAATTAAACACCTAACTTAAAGATATATGTAAATTTTAATTATATTTTTTACATAAATCATTAGTCCTCAATGCTACTTGCCTATGGAATCCACTGGGAAGTTTTTAAAAAAATGTTTCTCTCTGGTTCCCAGGGTTAGAGTTGTGGATTAATGTATCTATATCCTATCATATATTAAAATAAATTCCAGGTGAAATAATTTCTTATATTTAAGAAATACAAACAACCTTTTAGGAAAAAAAATAGAATATTCCAATTACCTTAGGATTGTTGTTGTTGTTGTGTGACTTTGAGCCGATTTTGACTCATAGTGACCCGATAGGACAGAGTAGAACTGCCCTATAGGGATTTATATGCTATAACCTTTACAAGAGCAGATTGCCATGTCTTTTCTCCTGTAGCACTGCTGATGGGTTCGAACCACAGACTTTTTAGTTAGCAGCCTAGCACTTAACCGTTACGTCACCAGGACTTCTACCTTAGGATAGAGTATGATATATGCATATTGTGCTTTAGGTGATAGTTTACAGCTCAAGTTAATTTCTCATACAAAAATTTATACACATATTGTTATGTAACATGAGTTGTAATCCCCACAATGTGACAGTACACGCTCCTTTCCACCCTGGGTTTCTTGTGTCCATTCAACCTTTTCCTGTCCCTTCCTGCCTTCTTATCCTGCCTCCAGACAGGAGTTGCCCATTTGGTCTTGTGTATCTGATTGAACTAAGAAGCACACTCCTCATGAGTATTATTTCTGTTTTGTAGTCCAGTCTAATCTTTGTCTGAAGAGTGGCCTTCAGAAATGGTTTTAGTTCTGAGGTAACGGAGCGTCTGGGGGCCATAGTTTCGGGGATTCCTCCGGTCTCTGTCAGACCATTAAGTCTGGTCTTTTTAAGTGAATTTGAGTTCTGCTCCACACTTTACTTCCAGTCCATCCAGGACTCTCTGTTATATTCCCTGTCAGGGCAGTCACTGGTGGTAGCCAGGCACCATTTAGTTCTTCTGGTCTCAGGCTGGTGGAGTCTCTGGTTTATGTGGACCTTTTGTCTCTTGGGCTAATATTTTCCTTGTGTCTTTGGTGTTCTCCATTCTCGTTTGCTCCAAGTGGATTGGGACCAATTGATGTACCTTAGATGTCCACTCACAAGTTTTTAAGACCCCAGAGGCCACTCACCAAAGTGGGATGCGGAACATTCTCTTAATAAACTTTATTATGCCAATTGACCTATATGTCCTCCAAACCTGTGGTCCCCAGACCCCAGCCCCAGCTACTCTGTCCCTCAAAGTGTTTGGATGTGTTCAGGAAACTTCTTAGCTTTTGCTTTGGTCTAGTTGTGCTGACTTCCCCTGTACTGTGTGTTGTCCTTCCCTTCACCAAAGCTGATCCTTGTCTACTATCCAGTTAGTGATAGTAGGGAGGGGGAAGGGAATTCCTTAACTAGACAGTAGACAAGTATGATATTTTTAACAATATTAAAAAATGCACAATCCTTAAAAGAAGCGATTGATAATTTGACTAATATATATTTTCAGTTATTTTTATAAATATTAATAAAAAATAAAAATGGACAATAATACTGAATAGCGGAATGTTTAAATAATATATATAAATGCATATATATACACATATATATGTATATATATAAATCTATCTACTATCTATATCTATATCTATGTTTCCAAAAAAACAAACCCATTGCCATTGAGTTCTGACTCATAGGGACCATATAGAACAGAGTAGAACTGCCCCGTAGGGTTTCAAAGGCTATAATCTTTATGCAAGCGGATTGCCATGTCTTTTTCCCATGGAGCGGCTGGTAGGTTCAAACGACCATCCTTTTGTTTAGCAACCAAAAGGTTAACTACTGCACCACCGGGGCTCCTGGTGTATATGTTTAGAGATGAAATATATATATATTCACACAAACATATAGAAAAGAAAAAACCATTAAAAAAACCATTATAAATGATTATAAATAACATTAAGTTAAAATAAATTACAAATAGTATACAGATTATAATCCTAATGTTTAAAATGTGCACGTTTATACACATAGCAGAATAAGGTAATACCTAGATTAGTTCCATGTTGATTTTCAGGTGATGAGATAAACAGTTTTTCTTGTTTAGTTTTTTACTGTTTTCTCCAATTTTTCTATAATGACCCTATATTCAATCTGTTTACAGAAAACTGTGGCCATTTGAAAAAATGAGCAGTTCCAGATGTAGTGAAGCTGCCCCACCCCAACCGAAGTCACATCACAGTATGACTAGGTAAACCTGGATGATGCCTAGATACAGCCAGATTCTCATAGTCATGAATTTGAGCCTCTGCTCTGCCAAGTGGGCAGTAAATTGTTATGTAGAAGACAGCCTGAAAGGAAGTGTGTTCCAGTAAATAGAATTAAACACTATAATGACAGGAACATGAATTATGTTCATAATGTAGTAACTTACTTTCTGTTGAACTTTGAAAAAGTAATTTAACTTGTGTATTTCAGTTCTCATTAAATTAATGGCAATAATCTTTCTTTGTTAACAAAGTGCTTTGAAATCACTGTGTGACAAATAATGTATTACCAGAAAGTATTCTTATTTCACCCTGCATTGTAACCTCTCAGGAAAAGGATCTAAGCATCACTGTGAGTATTTGAATGTACAATGTTAGCAAAAAAAAAAAAAATGAGGATATGATTGAGAATGATATTGATATGGAAAATACTGTAATGTTCTTCTGTAAGTCTGTGTTATGAACTCACCTTGAATGTAGAATTGACTAATAGTATGTTTACATCAGTGGAATGATAAATGTAAGGAAGTTTCAGAGAAAGCACAATGGCACCCTATTTGTGAAGGAGGCAAGGAAAAATAGAGGGTAATAAAACTTAGTACACAAAAATAGGACTATATTTCAAAATAGGCAACACAATTGCAGGAAGTACATATAACTAAGGAGAAAGACGGCCCAGTTTTATCATATGAGGACTTGGGATTTGATAGAAGGACTTTTAGTATACATAAATGAAGATGCCATTTTACCAAGTTAGCCCTGAGTTTCATTATCCAAGTGGTGAGAGAGACAGACAATATAAATTGTTTAAAGAAAGGTTAAAAAATAGGGGTGATCTATAAATACACACACATACACACATATGTTTAGAAATAAAAATCTGAGTTGCTAGTGATTACCAGCTTCTCATTTTGACACGAACGTCAACAGGGCAGTCCTGTTTTTATGAAGTCATAACTGCTTTGGTGCCTCCCTGATAAAGAATGTCCGTTTTCCAGAAAAACCATGAGACTGATCAGGGACACATTCTGAATTTAATGACATATTCTTATTGCTTCCCTGGAGATTTACATTTTATAAGGAATAAAATAAAATTTACTGTATTTTTATTTATCATACGTAATAATATAGGACCAACAATACAGGATAACTTATCTGAAAAAGATTTGTAAAACTTAAGACACTATATGAACACCTTTTCTAAACTTAAGAAAATTGTGCCTATGATTATGAATCTAAAAACCTGTTCTTTCCTAATTCTGAAAAAAGTCAGGAAATAGCATTGCCTTTTTGTTGATTTGTGGGTAGCATATAGTTTGACACAGTGTCATGGTGAATCCCAGTTGATTTAGCTTCAAATTCAACCCATCACTTACCAGGGTTCAAGTTTCTGAATTTTTCTAAGTCTCTGTCACACAAAATATGACATGGAAATAAGAAACTAAACTTAAAATCTACTTGGAGAAGTGAATGAGATAATGTGTGTGTAGGGGGGTATAATGGCTAGTAAAGTTTGAGAATTTAAGACCAGTCAATTAAGTACCAGCTTCATCATCAAAATAGGAGATTTGGGTATTAACAGTTCATCATTATTTCAATAAATATTCAGCAATTCAAACAATTTTGCATCAGATCTCCTAGGTGTCATCAGGACAATGACAGGAACTTTATAGTGTTGCTGAGATTATTTCAGATAAACCATGGTTCATCAATTACCTTCATTCCCATCTTCCTTCAAACCCACCTTCTTCATAAATTTTGCTTTTACAGACAACAGTACTACTTTGAATGTTTACAACTTGAATTAGTCATTGAGTGCTTAAATGCTTAATCTGCTTTGCTTATCTCAATGTCTGAAATAATAAGACTTGGCAATTTCACAGAAGTGACTTATGTGAACCGTTTAATTCTGATCCAGTCTTCAGCGATCTATTTTAAACAATAAAATATATTGAACTCTTACATATCTTCTCAACATCATGTTATCTTTAACATTTCTGTGATTCAAAGAATAAAAATAAAATTTTGAGAAAATTAGCTTTGGAATGGCCTTGCTCTGAGAACCACAGACAAAGCTGAACAAGTATTTTGGCTACAAAATACTATACTAATTAACTATAAAAATAGCAAGTTATTCAAGATCTGCTTGTATTTGGTCACTGGTGGAGAAAGACCCTTGGATGTCACAGGAATATTTCAAGAAATTTTCATAAATCTTCATTCAGATACTATCTATAAATTATGTCAAATTAGAAAACTGTATTCTTATTAGTAGCATGTAGCTTGTTGAGGTCCAACAGTTCCTCCTGAGGCATCTAATCCATATTAATGGTTGAAAAATATAAAACACTGAATTGTTTTGGAATGAAAAATATTCTTTAAAAGAGATAAGCAGATGGAGCTTTTACTAATTACCAACCACTGCTCTGTGCAACTTAAGGTGGTACTGTGTGTGTCATATAAGACTCTTCTCTATCACAGCAGCATGTGTCAGAGAGGGACTACATACAGTATAAATGGCTGCCCTGTGCCATGGCATAGTCAAGATCATGAGAGTTGTTAGAAATAAAAAGATTCCATAGTAAATTGTATGAATTTCTTTTATCACAGTACTCATAGACTACTGTTTCCTACTGATGGATTTCCTCTGAAAAAAACCTATTTGAATGTAAGTTATAAATTATATTTGCTTCTCTGGTGCCTAACACCCAAGATTTCTTTACCGTGGATCTATTTCCAACTGTGTAGTCTTCTCTCTGTTCAACAGAAGAGGTACTAGTATAAAGAAAGCAAAACTATGGCAAAAAGAATTCAAAACCAGTCCAACAGCTTTGTATTAACACTGTAAAAAAAAGATTTGCCTGGATCACCAAGTATATAAGCTGTCCAGGTTGCAGACTAGACAGATCTCTATGCAGTGGGGTTTCATTCCCCTCAAAAACTTGTCCGAATAAAAGAGTATCTTTTTAATATTCCTACCATAATTATGCCTGATTGAGTGGCTAAGTCACTATATTACCTGGAAAAGATGACCCTTATTTAATATATTTGGAGAAATTGATTTATCTATCAATTATTTTCAGGCACAGTAGAAGATGAAGGAGAATGGAAGGGATCCAAGCAGGGATCCAGGAAGTTACTGAGAGGTGAGTGACTTTTTCTGGAAGAAGGGGAGAGAGTTTCTAGACTTCTCAGCTTTTGTGAGGGCATTGACATTTGAGCAGAGAGTTACAAAAAGAAAATTGCCAGCCCATTGCTGGCTCTGCAAAGGAAATGAAAATGATTCAAGGGAATGTGGTTGTATTTTATTGCATTCAGGCATGATATTTATTTTTAAAAATTATGTTTCATGGCTACAGCAATTTTAGTCCATAGGCCTTTCTCTCAAGTTATTTAAAGCCTAGCTGAATGCACAAACACATATGGAGTTAAAACTAATGAAAGAATTAAAAGGAATATAAGAGATTTGTGCATGTCATGTCATAATTAATGACAACTGAGCAGTGCAGAATATAAGAGCTACAACTTCATCATATGATGGCAAAGGTCAGGGCAAGCTTCAGGGAAGTGGCGTTTCTTGTGGCTCATTTTAGAAAGTAAGCAATGGTAGCAGCTAAAAATAAAAGAAGAATAAACAGAAGAAATGTGTTTTAAATTAATATTCAAATGATTTTGAAATATTCAAGTTGAGCTTCTGCGAGCATCAGTAATTACACCAAAAAATGAGTAAATGTTATAATTATAACTGCAGTAAAAATTATCCAGCAGTTTCAGGAGGAGGCTCTGCACTGCATATTGATCAGCAGTTATAGGGCTTTCTTAAGGGTGAAAGTGACATGAAGAGAGTTTAAATTCAGTTAGTTCACTTTGTGGATGTTCTAGTGGCTGAGTCACAAGACCATACAGGTAGCTCACACCGCAAATACTGGCCCCTACTATTTACATGAAATGTAATAATTGTATATTAATGTATTGCATGGATGATACCATGGGGAGAAAAACTGCTCTCCATAGCCTGCTAAATTTCACAATTCAAACCAGTCGGCTGAGAAAGTTTGGGTTAGAATCACCGTTCTCCATTTATCAGCCCCAACACAATTCTAAAATCATATTAATCATATTGCAAATATTACGACTAGGTTTGTAAATTTAGATTTATAAGGGTGATCAGGAGAAGAAAAAAACACATTTGTTAACCTTAAGTCTCATCCTATTCTCAAGCTCCACCCTGATTTTAAACACACCTGTGCTAGCTGCTGGGACGAAAACCAAAAAGCAAATTCATTGCAGTCAGTTCAATTCCATGGCAATCCTATGTGTTACAGATTAGCACTGCTCCATAGGGTTTTCTTGGTTGTAATATTTATGGGAGCAGATCATCAGGACTTTCTTCTGTGGCACTGCGGGGTGGGTTTGAACCACCAACCATTGTTGTTATTGTTAGTTGCAGTCAAGTCAATTCCGACTCCTGGTAACCCCATGTGTGCTGAGTAGAACTGCACCATAGGGTTTTCAAAGCCATAAACTTTTGGAAGCGAGCACCAGGCCTGTCTTCTGAGGCACTGCTGGGTGCTTTGGGACTGCCAATCTTTCGTCTAGTAGTGTAGTGCTTAACTTTTTGTGACATTCATAGTCCTTGCCTGTAATCCTAGTCCTACTCATAATACTTTCTTTTATGACTTTTCTACAGTAAGCTGCCACAAGGTTTCCTAACACATTAAGTCAAACTCCTCAGCCCTGTATTCTAGGCCCTACCACATTGGATCCTACACATACCTAATGGTTTTCTTGGAGAGGCACTCAAATACCATTAAGGGCCCCTAGTTTACATCCTCCTAAACCTTCCTATCCTCCAACCAATGTTGTCGACTTTCATAGCCTCCTTGCATACTGCGTCCCAATGACTGCTTCCCTGAAAACCACACTCCTCAGCAACCTACCTTCTTCTGAAAAGCTACTGGGCATCTATAAATACAACTTCACTTTATAATTGCTCTTTCCTTTCCATTGATTTGAAGTCCATCTTGTCCAACCAATTCAAATTTTATGCTCTTTAGAAAAAGCTTTTTCTTAAGTATTTTGCAGTCCCTACACTCCCAACAATACTGCAATGTGTATGAAGTTGAGTAAATGTTTACTGAGTGATTAAATGAAAGGATGAGAATTTGGATTACTGAGTCTCAAGACAGCAGAGGACTGAGAGATTCTTGGAAATTTAAATGTCTAATAATAAACATTGATGGATTGAGAAAAATTTGTTTTTTATATTTTACAGTTGTTAGGCTTATTTAATGCAGTATAACTATAAAATTCACTTATTTCCACTGGAATTGTAATGGAGCTTATAATCTAGTGGAAGTGGAGAGAAAATAAACAAGCAAATATGCAAATAAACAAGATGATTTAAGATTAATTTTTGCTACATATACATCATACATATTATAGATCACTAGTGTATTGATGATTCTAAATTACACAGTAGGATATAAATATGAATCTTTTTCCCAACCACTGGTTTCCACACTGCTTTGCTAAATCTCCCTTGCCTGTCTTTTAATGGTATCTTGGGCAGAAACCATAATTTTTTAGTTAATCCAGCTATAAAAACCCAGGCCAGTTTAAAACTTAATCTTAAACTAAATTTATATCTCACTTCCTTCCCTCTCTCCAGCTCAATCTTGAGCTGGGAGTTGACTGCTAACAGTTGTGGAGGCTAGAGTACTGTATGGCTTTGCTAGACCTCCAGTTTATTCCTGATGCTGAGGTCCCTTCACAAAGGAGCAAGTGCCCTTAGATGGGCTATGACTCCACCTTGGGTACCTTTTCTAGTCTAGTTGTCTCAGTGAAAATGTCTCAGTCTCTTGACTAGAGTCTTAAAAGCTAGCAAGCAGCCATCTAAGGTACAACAATTGGTTTCCATTCACCTGGAGCAACAGAGGAAGGAACAGAGTCTGGAATTGGAGGAAGAAATTAAATGTGTGTCTAATTACCTCCATGAACAACTGTCTCCTTTGCCATGAGAACAGAATTGGATGGTGCCTGGCTATCATTACTGAATGTTTTTTTTATCAAACATTCTATAGAAGAATCCTGATCAAAAGGGGTTAAAAAAATGCAGAAAAGCATTTTAGATTCTCAATGGGATCTAGACTTTCTGGAGTCACTCAAGTGGGATGAACCCCCAAAAGTATTGCCCTGAGATAATCTTTAAACTTTAAACCTTAAAAAAAACTATTTCCTGAAGTCTTCTTTGAAAAAGAAAATTGTTTATCTTAATTAGTAAAGTATGTCTACCTTGAACATTGTGCTCTTTTAAAGAATTATCTATGTGAAATCAAAGCGACAATCACAACTGAAGGTTGGATGGCATGCTTAGGAGGCAGTGAGTTTAAGATAATAGTGGTGGAATAATTTGGAAAAGGATAGTGAGAATGGTAGCACAACTTGAAGGATGTAATCAATGTCACCGAATTTCACATGTAGAAATTGTTGAAATAGTGTATTTTTGACTGTGTATATTTTCACA
>NW_004444014.1:8897812-8912649 GCF_000243295.1 Trichechus manatus latirostris | reverse complement strand
TATAAAATCTCACTCTTGCATGGTGAAGAAGCTTGCTCCCTCTCCAGGTTCCACCATTTCTTTCCAATGCTCTCCTGTGCTCAGATGGGGACAGACGCAGCTCTTAATTCTGCATGCTTAAGCACAAGTTAAAAAAATAAATAGAATGGGCCTCTGTTTTGTAGTAGGGGTACCTAGGAATCTCATTGGCTTCTGGGTACGAGAAAAGTGAACATCTCACACTGTAAACATGGCACTTCCCTTAAGAGCAACCACCTCAGTGACTGTCTCATCCAAATCAGCCCTTCCTCCATTGCATCACCTTTCCTTCTCTCAACCCCAATCTCATCTAGTCTTTGCATTTACAGAAAACAAGATATTGCCTTGGTAGCATGCATTTAAATCATTCCATCTGACCCTTTACAGTCTCTTTGAGGCGGAGTGCCCTTGGTATACTTGATGGGCCTTTTTTCTGGAGTTTGGGTTCTAGTCCCTAATTCTTAGAAAACAGGAAATATCCAAGTCATCACCTCTGTTTCTCTTTCTCCATCTTCTCGGATTCTTTACATGTGGGTTTAGCAAAGTTTAAAGTTCTTCTCAGTGTTGCAATTTGCATGGATATTAGCTTGGTGACATTAATCCAAAACAAAAATATAACTTTAAATGAAAAAAAGGGATAATGATTCAGGACCATAATTGCATGAAGATACTATAGATGGAGTCTCAGTCATACCCCCTCCCCAGTCATGAGAGAACAATGCTTCTTGGTTTTCCTTCCTCCCTAACCTCATGGAGGCACCGCTCTGCAAATGGACAGCTTGACTGGGAGTAAGAATCCTGCTGTCCAATACCAGGTACAAGTAACTCATAAAATGCTTAGTCATCACAATAAAGACAAATGTGTTGCATTTCAATCCTAACCGGATTGTCCAGCTTTCCATCCATCCCACTGCTTACAAACCTGCCTCAGCTAGACTCATGCACTGTTTGTTTATAGTCAGACTTGTGCTTGGTTTAGCAAATACATTGTTCCTAGTACACAGGAAAAGCAATGGGCAACTTTTCTATAGTGGCAATATCTGAAGTTAAAACACAATTTTCAAGGCTCAGCTAAGACTGCTTCAGCCAGAGAAAGGATAACCATTTTTGCTGTTTGTTAGAAGTAAAACCCAAGCAATGAAGCAGCTTTGTTTCTCTTACACTTCCTATTTTCTCTCTGGATCTTGTTTTTACAATGCAATTTCTGCAAAAACCGACACCATGTCTACCAACAGAGGGAGTAAAACAATATGTTAGTTACATGCATGTTAGTTGCACATTGGAATTATCCAAGGTAGACAAACTGTTACCCCTCAGCATAAGCAGTTATAATAAAAGCAAGCATGACTTTGCCTAACTTTCAAGATAATAGCTATTTTGTGTACTAGTCTTGCATTTTGGGAGGCTATTAAGACATTTAAACAATGAAGAACTGAAGGCAAAGTTGACACAGAAAAACAATGAAAGGACATCAAATTAAAAGATTAATTTTCCATGTTCATAGGACAAGAAAATATCTAAATGAATGAGGCACATCAAGGTAACATTTGCACAGGATGTTTAAATATCCAAAACAAATAGAAAATGTCATTTTATTTAACAAATACCTGTGTTACTCTACAAACGTGCCAGGCTTACTTTGAGGAGAGGATTTATAAATATTAACTCATTTAATCTTCATATCAACCATATGAATTAGGTACTATTATTATCATCAGCATTTTAGAAAATAGGAAACTGAGACAATGAATGATTAGTAAATATCTTGCCTGTGTTCAGACTCGGAGTTACTATGCTAGGCTGAAAGCAGACCAGTCCCTTAGCTGTAGTCTAACACTGCTGCCTAGCAGAATATGTAGTGAGTGGGTTGGCTCTGAAACCAGACAGACCTGAATTTAAATCTTGGCTTTGCCACTTGCCAGCTATGTGAAAAGCCCTCCATGCTTCACCATCCATGTTGTGTCTAATTTGAAAGATTAGGATAAGGATACACATAGGTAATACAGATAAAGCCTTTAGAATCACGTTTGGCACAGGGGCAGCACTCAAAAGGCACTGTTTATTAATATTTCTATTAGATGTATAGATAAAGAATATGGAAAGTGTCAGTCTTCTACATCTGGCCCAATAAGCAGTCTTTTTAGATTGCAAATCTGATCAGCCCCATCCACGTTTCAATTTTTCAATGATTTTTAAAACTTCTATATTTAAATCTAAAAGCCTTAGCAGGACTTTCATAGCTCTGACTGCTCTGGTGCCTCCCCACATTTCCAATCTCTTCTTGAACTATGCTCTTTGCATACTTTGTGCTCATAAGTAGGTGAGGCTGACAAAAAGAAAGAGAGAGGGAAATATATATATACATATAAAGAGAGAGAAAGAAACAAAGAAAGAAGGAAAAAAAGAACCAAAGAATCTCAATAGCACTCAAAATTGCATAGGTATTTATTGAATAGCTAATCAATTTCAGGTGCTAAGCAGGCACAGATAAGGCAGAGCCAGAGGTCCTTTCCCACACATGTAAATATTAATATAAATGTATGCTGCATCTAATTGTATGACTTTACTTCTTTCATTTTCTTCCCATTCCTGCTTTCTCCACATTATCCTCTTCCAATTAGTCCTCTACTAGGTATATTTGACTTTTACCCCATCGAAACTATTCTCACTCAGAATTACATCTGTGGGAGATTTTGATTGTTGCCTTTCTAATACTTATTCCCCTCTTTATTTTTACTTAGCTCATTGCCACTGAGTCAATTCTGACTCATAGTGACCCTAGAGGACAGAATAGAACTGCCTCATAGGGTTTCCAAGGAGGGGCTGGTAGATTCAAACTGCTGACCTTTTGGTTAGCAGCCTGAGCTCTTAACCACTCTGCCACCAGGGCTCTGTATTTTTCCTTAAGTGAGTACAAATATTTCTTAGGGCAATGTATCTAGCTTAAAAAAAAAAAAAAATGACATGACCTGTGTTTCCTTGAAGCTTGCTGTTATGGTTAGTTGCTGTGGAGTCGATTCTGACTCATGGCAACCCCATGTGTTCAGAGCAGAAATGCTCCATAGGATTTTCAAGACTGTGATCTCAGAAGCAAATCAGTAGTCTTGTCTTTCGAGGCACCTCTGGGCGGGTTCAAACCGTCAACCTTTTGGCTAGTAGTCGGGTGTTTAATATTTTGTGCTTAATTATTTGTGCCACTCCCTGGTGTAATGGATTGCTTTTGTGTGGACTTTCTTGCCGTGGTCTTGTAACTCCCACCTAGGTGATTGATTGGGACTATACAGATAGGGTAATTGTAGCCCACCAAGGTGATTGGTCAGTTTTGTCATCCTGCTGGGCTTGAAATGAGCTACCCCAGAGGCGGAAGAGGAGAACACACTACCACCAAGGAAGAACAACTAGGAGCTGGCTCATCCTTTGGACCCATAATCCCTGTGCTGAGAAGCTCCTGGAAGCAGGAGACCAAGAGAGAGAGCATGCTGTAACCCTGAAGACATTGAGAAGTGGTGGCAGCAGAGACTCAGAAGCAGGAGAGAGAAAGCTGAGTGCCTTTAGGCAGAGGCCTAGGGCCAGGGAGAGGCATGCCTGTTAGCATGGCTGGGAAGAGGCTGTCCTGATGGAAGACCAGTATCCTTGAGTGTTCCTGAAGCTGAATTGTAACCTGTTACTACCCTAATAAACCCCATAATCATAAATATGGTCTGTGAGTTCTGTGTGGCCATTGCAATGAATTATGGAACCCAGCAGAGAAGTAGAGAGTGTCATGGGAGGGATGGTTGGTGTCAGAATTGGTAAAGATGGCAGAGAGAAGGCACGTTTGACCTCTGCCTCATAAGAATCATCCTTGGGATTTGATCTTGGTTCTCCTTCCCCTTTGTGGGACTGGAAGAGATCAGGCACCTCCCCCATGCCATTTTTACACACTGTAGGTGCTGTAATTCGCAGTCAACAGAGGATTTCTGGGAAAGATATGTTTTCCTGGTATAGTTGCTGCAGTTTCCCCCTCGTCTGTTTTTTTTTTTTTTTTTCTTTCTTCTTTTTTTTTTTTCACAATTTTCTTCCTCCCTATCTGGAAAGTGGACCTAAAGCTGGAGATTGAGAAGCTATCTTGTAATCCTAATGTGACCATAAGGATGAAAAAACTATATGCTGAGAGGAAGATTGAAGAAGCTTGAAACAAGCCTTATAAATTTTCCAAGCTTCTTAATTTGGTGCTGTTGATTAATTTTTCCCACTCTCATCCTTTCCTGCCTCTGATTTTTGTGTTACAGCTCCTTCCTGGTTCTTCCCCTCCATTGTTCTGAGGCTTTTTATTCTTAGTATCTTTTCTAGGTTCCTGTTCTAACCATCCCTTGTATGTTGATGCCTCTTATTTTCTTTAGTGTGACTTTTTATTCTTTGTCTTAGCACATTCTATCTGAAAGGTCCAACTCAAGACTTCTGTTACTACCTACATGCCAACCACTCCAAAACCATTGTTTTTCTAGCCCAAAACTCTTTTCTTAACTGTGAACGTAAATAATAAATGACTTGCTGAACATCTCTACTTGGATATCCCACAGTGATTTTAATCTCAGAACTTCTAAAACTAATATCAAAATCTCTACTGCTTGCCATTACTCTGGAAAGAATTAATTATCTTCCACTGTACCATCATTATACCATGTGAAAAATTTTATAGCATTTACTAGATTTATAGTTAGTATGTTTATGCACACATATAACAACAACAACAACAAATGTCAAACTCAGAATGACTTAAACTAAAGAAAATGTATTATCTTTCATAACAAGTTACTTAAAGGTGGAGAGCTCCAGGGTTAATTTAGTAGGTCAATAATGGCATTAAGAGCCCTGGTTGTTTCAATCTGTCCATTCTACCATGTTGTGTCACCAGATGATTGATGTAAGTTTAGCCATCACATCAAATATGAACAAGTCCAGAAGAAGAAGAAATTATCTTTGTCTATCTGTGTCTTTTTAAGAGCAAAGAAAGTTTGATAAAAGCTGCCTAGCTGACTCACCTTCATTTTCCAGAATTGTCGCCATTTTCTAAGGGAATCACTGGAATCATAGGATTACCATGAGTGGCTCAGTGAAGCAGGTGGCTGAGTACAGCACACAAACATAATTGGGTTTTGGGGTTAGGCACTAGTGATATCTGCTATTCCATTTTACGTTCCTATTATTTGTTTTCATATTTTATCCCCAACAACAACATCCTCTATTAAATTTTGACTTTCTCATAGGTACTTTTTTTTTTCCCTCTTCTGTGCCACACCTTGTATGGTTCCCACATAAAGTAGATAGTCAATAAATATTTAATAAATGTTGGTCAGGAGATCTGAACAATGTTGTTAGATGCTGTCAAGTCGGTTCCAACTCATAGCAACCCTATGTACAACAGAAGGAAACACAGCCTGGCCCTGTGCCATCCTCACAATCGTTGCTATGCTTGAACCCACTGTTGTAGCTACTGTGTCAGTCTATCGCATCAGGTGTCTTCCTCTTTTTTGCTGACCCTCTACCTTACCAAGCATGATGTCCTTCTTTAGGAACTGGTCCTTCCTAATAATATGTCCAAAGTCTGTGAAACAAATCTCAACATCCTCACTTCCGAGGAGTACTCTGATTGTACTTTCTCCAACACAAACTTGTTTGTTCTTTTGGTCGTACATGAGATATTCAATATTCTTCGGCAACACCATAATTCAAAGCCATCAATTCTTCTTTGGTCTTCCTTATTCATTGTCCAGGTTTCACATGCATATGAGGACCCTGAAAATACCATGGCTTGGGTCAGGTGCGCCTTTGTCCTCAAAGTGACTTCTTTGTTCTTTAACACTTTAAAGAGGTCTTTTACAGCAGATTTGCCCAATGCAATACATCGTTTGATTTCTGACTGCTGCTTCTGTGGGCATTGATTGTGGATCCAAGTAAAATGAAATTCTTGACAACTTCAATCTTTTCTCTGTTTATCATGATGTTGCTTATTGGTCCAGCTGTGAGGATTTTTGTTTTCTTTATCTTGAGGTGTAATCCATACTGAAGGCTGTAACCTTTGATCTTCATCAGTAAGTGCTTTAAGTCAGAAAAGAAAATATATAGTCCTGTTCCCTAAAACGGAGCATTAACAACATGAATTCACAAATACTAACAATGATTTAGAACTGTAGAATTAAAATACTCTCATTATCAAGAATCATGGGAGATGATCTTAACACTGAGTGATATTGGTGAAATGTCAGAATAATACAAAATTTATCATGGAATAGAGAAAATTCTGATTAGTCATATTGCAATTTAATTGATTAGAAAAATATTAAAAAAAACAAACTAATTCCAGGGTATCAATCAATACGTATTTAGCCAGTACCTATTTGTTTTCACTGTTTTGTGCAGACTACAATTCTTCCTTATTAAGTGGTTTCTTTCTTTATTGCACTTACAATCATGTTAGAGTCACAGGGTCAATGCAAAGATAAAAAGGTAGAAGTGATGGCATCAATGATTAACACAGCTTTATCAGAAACTGCTAGGTGCAAAACATTGCACTAAGGGCCATGGAAGTCCAAGTGGGGTTAGGAACTTGGATTTTGGCTCAGAAAACTTTCTCCTTACTACAAGCCCTTTGCCTATGGTCATTTTGTTTTCTTTTCATTTCTTTTTTTTTTAATATTTATAAATCTCAATTTGTTACCTATAAAATAAATATAATAATAAAGGTCACCAATGGAATCTTTTTATATATTGAATATGTATAGCATTTCGCATAATTTCTGTCATTAAAAAAAGCACACAATAACTGTTAATAAATTATTATTGTTGTTATGATAAGGCATAGAATAATAAATGCCCAGTATACTAATTTTTAGGGAGATAACACACAGATATACAAAGATAGAAGAAGAAAATAAGATATTACTTATAAATACATAATCAATATTTTTGAGAGATGTTACAAACATTGAGAAATCGCTGAGATATGGAGTGATCAAGAAGGCTTCATGGAAGAGGAGATATAAGAGTTTGACCATGAAAAATGGGTATAATTCAAATAAAGAGATATTAGGTTGGAGTTTTCAGATAGGTTTAAAATGTAGGTAATAAAGTCATTAGAAGAAAGTGTGGTCAGTTCAACCTTTCCCTACAGACTTTAAGTACACTGGAATATCTCTCATATAAAAAATCTCCTTCAGCTACTGTTTTCTATTTTCCTTTGCTTCAAGTATCAGGCAAAAGTTAATCTCACCCCTTGCTTCTGTTTCCCAGTGTCCTTCTCAACACTCAATACACTGATATATCCTCCTCCCTTAACAAACCTCCACGATGTTATTCTTAAAGTCTCCCTTGACTCCTATTGCTAAATCTCTCAGTATCGCTCAATACAATTTGCCTCTCCTTCCTCCTTCCAACACTATTTTCTAGGCTTCCTTAAGACTACGTTCTCTGTCATGCTTCCTACCTCCAGAACAACCTTTTTAGTATCCTTTGCCTGTTCCTCTTGTGCTTGATCTGGATTACCGGCATTCTTCAAGGCTCAATCTCATGGTCTTACTGTCTTCACGCTACATTACATTCCCGGCAAATATTTACATTCATCTTTCAGAATATTTCACTTTGATTGCCAAGCTACTCCTGCCAGAATCCTCAGATAGCACTGGAATATGTTTCTTCATCACTCTGCAAATTCAATATATAATCAATACTATATATTCTTGTATCAAAATATGTCCAACCTTAGCTTAACCTTCCCTATCTCTTCTATCAGAGAAATAAGGAGTAGATTGGCATTTTAGTCTACATAAATACTAAAAAACCAAACCCATTGCCGTTGAGTCAATTCTGACTCATAGTGACCCTATAGAACAGAGTGGAACTGCCCCATAGGGTTTCCAAGGAGCAACCGGTAGGTTAGAAATGCTGACTTTTTGGTTAGCAGATAAGCTCTTAACCACTGCCCCACCAGGGCTCCAAACCAAACCTGTTGCCATCAAGTCAATTCTGACTCATAGAGACCCTATAGGATAAATATTGTGTACTGAAATAGTATTTTAGTCTGCATAAATATTTCCATCCATTTTATTGATGGAAATGCCCTCATTAGCTCTTACTTGAACTCCTACAACACTCTTGTACATGTTTGCCAGCCAACACAATCTGCCTCCTCCCTGTCACCAACTTCCATCCCCAGTATATAGGATTCTTTATTTAATGCAAATTTCTTTTGCTTAATCTGTGTGTATTTTCATTTCACCAAGGACAAAATTCAAAGGCCTTGGTTTGTCTTCATTAAGGTAGTCTCTTTCTCTCTACTATTCCAGACTAGTCTTGAGCACTCCAAGCTTTTGCCTGTCCCAAGCCTTTTACACCTGTTATTTTCATTACTCTTACCTGACTAAATTCTCCTTATTCTTAAATTTCTCTTTCTCAGGTAAACCTTTTTTTGACCACCCTCCTCTCTCTTGCTCTACCCTCATGAGGAATCCAAATTGTCTTAGCTCACCTTGCTCTGTACTCTTTCTTAGTAGTACTTATGATGACTACGGTTTAAATATTTGAGCATTTATTTGTTTATCCACTGGAGACAATGTATCAGGAAAATATATTGTGTCTATTTGTTGACAGCTATATTAGTAGTGTCTAGCAGAGTGCCTGGCACAGAGTAATAAAGCATAGTAAATATTCATTGAATAAATAAAGTAACATAAAGGAATCAGTGTTTTTATTATATATTAAAAAATAGCTTCTTCCTTCAATACAATCAGATAATCGAGCCTTATAGAACCAGTGCAAGTTCCACCTTGATTGTGCATTGGTGATTCTAGGCATGTACAAAAACAAATAAAAAATAATTGATCTATATTTACCTAAAACAAAAGGTACAGGGGAATAGCCAAGGTAGTATAATAAAGATCACATTGAACCAGAAAAAAATAATTTCTGCAGCTAAATATTTAAAGCACTGCAGAGTAGCCGTGTACTACATTCTAAAATATAACACTCCAAGGTAAAATAATTTATATCTTGGGCAAATTGCTTAAGAAAGTTCTTCCAGTGTAAAACGATCATTTTACTATGCATTAATGATTACAATAGTAAAAAGTATAATTAAAATAATAATTATTAGCATACACGTAATATGTTACAGTTTGCCTAGAATTGTCCCTTCCATCATCTCATAGCCAAGTTGGATATTTTCAGATTAAATTTCTTTTTGCAAAGAATAATGTGTTTTTCAAGACCCACACCTCATTCCATGTACAAAAACTAACTCAAAATGGATCAAAGAACTAAATCTAAAATCTTAAATGATAAAGATCATGGAAGAAATAATAGGGACAATGCTAGGAGCCCTCATACATGGCATAAACAGAATATTGAACCATAACTAACAATGCACAACCACCAGAAGAGAAACTAGATAACTGGGAGTTCCTAAAAATCAACTAGATAACTGGGAGCTCCTAAAAATCAGACACTTATGCTCATCAAAAGACTTCACCAAAAGTGTAAAAAGGCAACCTACAGACTGGGAAAAAAATTTTTGGCTACAACATATCCAATCAGGGTCTAATCTCTAAAATCTACAGGAGTCTGCAAAACCTCAACAACAAAAACACAAATAACCCAATTAAAAAATGGACAAAGGATATGAACAGGTACTTCACCAACGAAGACATTCAGGCGGCTAACAGATAGATGAAGAAATGTTCACGATCATTAGCCATTAGAGAAATGCAAATCAAAACTACAATGAGATACCATCTCACTCCAACAAAGCTAGCACTAATCCCCAAAATACAAAATAATAAACATTGGAGAGGTTGTGGAGAGACTGGAACACTTATACACTGCTGTTGGGAATGTAAAATGGTATAACCACTTTGGAAATCGATTTGGTGCTTCTTTAAACAGCTAGAAATAGAAGTACCATACGATCCAGAAATCCGAATCCTTGGAATATATCCTAGAGAAATAAGGGCCGTCACATGAATAGATATATGCACACCCATGTTTATTGCAGCACTAATTACAATAGCAAAAAGATGGAAACAACATAGGTGTTCATCAACAGACGAATGGATAATTAAATTATGGTACATACACAATGGAATACTACACAATGATAAAGAACAACAATGAATCCTCTAAACATCTCATGACATGGATGAATCTGAAGGCATTATGCTCAGTGAAATTAGTCAGTGGCAAAACAATAGATATTGTATGAGATCACTATTATAAGAACTCAAGAAAAGGTTTAAACATAGAAGAAAACGTTCTTTGATGGTTATGAGGGTGGAGAGGGAGAGAGAGTAGAATTCACAAACTAGATAGTAGACAAGAATCATCTTAGGTAAAGAGAAGGACAATATGCAATACAGGGGAAGTTAGCACAACTGGACTAAACCAAAAGCTAAGAAGTTTCCTGAACACAACCAAACACTTTGAGGGACAGAGTAGCAGGGGCTGGAATCTGGGGACCATGGTTTCAGGGGACATCTAGGTCAATTGGCATAACAAAGCTGATTAAGAAAATGTTCTGCATGCCACTTTGGTGAGTGGCATCTGGGGTCTTAAAAGTTTGCAAGTGGCCATCTAAGATGCATCAATTGATTCCAACTCATCTGGAGCAAAAAAGAATGAAGAACACCAAAGACACAAGGAAAATATTAGCCAAAGAGATAAAAGGGCCATATAAACCAGAGACTCCAACAGCCTGAGACCAGACGAACTAGATGGTGCCGAGCTACAACTAATGAATGACTGCCCTGACAGAAAACACAACAGAGAGTCCCTGATGGAGCAGGAGAAAAGTGTGGTGCAGAACTCAAATTCACATAAAAGGCCAGACTTAATGGTCTGACTGAGACTGGAGAAACCAGAACTAAAACCATTGCTGAAGCTCACTTTTCAGACAAAGATTAGACTGCACTATAAAACATAAAATAATACTCTTTAAGAGTGTGCTCCTTAGTTCCAGCAGATACATGAGACCAGCTCCTGTCCAGAGGCTGCGTGAGAAGGCAGAAAGGGGCAGGAGCTGGTTGGATGGAAACGGGAAACCGGGGGTGGAAAGGGGGAGGGTGCTGTCAGATTATAGGGATTGCAACTAGTGTCACATAACATTATGTGTATAAATTGTTGTATGAGAAATTAACTTGAGCTGTAAACTTTCACCAAAAAAAAAAAAAAAAAAAAAAAAAAAAAGAATTTAAGAGGAAGTGTAGGAAAAAAGAATAACGTGTTTTTATTCCATCTCTTCAAAATATGGATTTACACTATTCTTGTGTAGACATGTTTATATGTAGAACAAAAGTACATACACACACTCTTAATTCAAGTAGATACTATCAGTAGTCAGCAGAGTTTTTTGGTGGCATAATATACATAAATAATATACATAAGTATGGTTTTCTTTTATTGGTGGTGGAGCCCTGTTGGTCCAGTGGTTAAGTGCTGGGCTACTAAAGAGAGTTTGGCAGTTGGAATCCACCAGCGTCTCTGTGGGAGAAATATGTAGCAGGCTGCTTCCATAAGGATTAAAGCCTCCGAAACTCTATGAAGCAGTTCTTTGCTGTCCTATAGTGTAGCTGTGAGTCAGAATTGACTCAATGGCAAACAGTAATTACTGACGGTTCTTGACCTAATCAAAGGCTCCTGGACACAAGCCCCCCTACCAACAAGACACACACACACACACACACACACACACACACACACACGCGCGCGCGCGCGCGCACACTCAAATTTTTGAGCTTTGGCAAAAAAACAATGGTTGCACTTACATTTTGATTCCCAGGATCGATTGTTTTAATATACTTCTTTTAAGAATTTTAGTTGACTATTCTTATACAAATCTTTAAGCAGATAATTAAATCATTATTAATATAAAAATAATTATTTGGTAAGCAGAAATTCATTGGTCAGTGCAAGTAGGATGTGAACGGCATTAACCAGTTAACATAAATCAGTGGTGTCACTAGGGAGGGTGGGGTGGGGGGTGCGGACCACACTGGGTGACACTATCAGAGGACGTGACACCAAAATGGTTGTCTATAAACATTTTTGCACAGTGTTTCAGCAGAAATTTATCATTTTTTTATTAAAAAAATCCCTGTAGTTAGTTATAAGAACAAAAACATTTTTCATAAGCCCAGCTTCCATGTATTAATATACCTACAAGCTTAAAACTCTATGCTACTTTATTTTTGAACCTTCTAATGCACTCCAGTCAGAGCTGTCATTAGTAGCCAATTACAATGCCACTTCAAGTCACCTGATTTTGTCTGCACGCACTACAGGCATGTGCTGTTGTTTTCCTTGCTGCTGGTGTTTTGACAGTCACTGATTTTGTCAAATTTTCTGATGTTTTAGCTACAATATTGTAGTAATAAGTATTTGTGAATCTGTATGGTCTGATATGGGAAGAAGTCCATAGGGAGGGGGTGACACCATGAGTTATTGCACTGGGTGACATCAACCTTAGTGATGCCACTGATGTACATCAACCATAACTGGAAGCACAAAACGACAATTTGCTTTAGCATATATGACTGAAGAATTTCTTCTCCTAGAGTCTCACCATCATTGTAGGTCAATTTGGGATACTTAAAAGTTTCTACATTAACTGGAAGCTGCAATGCATCATTCCATTTCTTTAGTAAAGGGGATGGAGACATCCTAAGAGGGTAGCCTCTGATTCTTGAGTACTGTGATGATGATAACTGAGCCCCAAGTCACCCCCTGTTGGATGAGCATGGTCCCCCAAGGCCATTGGATAGTTCTGTTACGACAGTTTGCAAACCCAAAGCCCTAGGAGAAGGAACTTCTTGCATCAAGTTAAATGACTGGGGGTTGGGGTCTTTTAAGTGTTTGGGAAAAGGGTTGAATTTAAAACTCTTCAGAATCTTTCTCTCCTTTACCATTATATGTGGGTGAGTGGGGGATGGTGAACAATAAATAACACTACTTACAGATGTAGGCTAAGCCATTTTTTGGCAGCTGTGTCAATAAAGTACACACATAACATCAGCTTCCCATTACACACATCATTCAGAATCATACATTACTCAGTATAATGGAAAAAGGGGAGATCAAAATCTAAAATGAAAAGAGAAATTGAAGTACAACCAGAGCAAGTAGCAGCTGAGCCAAAAGCAGCCAACCCAGTGAAACATTTAGTCAGTTCTCCTGGAAAACAAGTGCTTCTGGCATTAATGACCCTCGATGTCATATCCCAGAAAGCTGCAGACCAGCTGGGGTGCAAGAATATTGGAAGCAAATTTTTCTTGCTATTCTCAGGTATTTGGAAATAAATAGATGCCTGCTCCCACACATCGCCCTGCAGATTGTGATTTAGCTCAAGAGTTTTGAAGGTGAATTTTTCTGTCTGCTTACATTGACTTTGATGTGGATTTTTCCAAGTGGGTGTGATAGGATAGTCACCATGTGCATATGTTGTGGGTGCTCCTTGAGGATCAGATGGGGAAAAAATTATCTCTCCATCCTGACACTTCTCTCCATATCTAAATCTAATCACACTTCTGACCAGCTGTTGGCGGAGATCTATTAATACTGGCTAACACTGGTTCCAAAATGGCTATGCAATCAACCCAAGAACTGACAACCTGAACAGCATGAGTGCTCATTCTGCTTTACTCAGTAGATAGATTTCCAAATGGTTGCATTCACCTATTTATTTTCTAACTGTAAGCAGAATGCAAATTTTATTGCACTGAAAAGACTGACAGAGAATCCTCCTTCAGAAAAAGAACCATTTTTGATATGCAAAATGTAGCCATTTGGGGGAGGAGGATTCTAACATGCAAATTCATAAAGAGGTTTGCAAGATGTAGAAATAGTCAGGGATTATTTTGTCAGATCCATCATATAAATTTGTAAGGAGTTCACCTTGCATTGTTTGTGGAAACTTACATTTTAACAATTACATTAAGAAATAAGTTCCCAGTAAATTGAATTCATACCTTATCTTCTGAAGGAATTTCATGGAACTTTCATTCAAAATGTAAATTTTTGTTACCGTTTCAGTTTTTAGTGCTTCTTAATACAATTCCAGTTCCAGCTGCTGTCAAGTTGATTCTGATTCATGGCAACTCCACGTGTGTCAAAGTTAAACTATGCATCCACAGGGTTTTCAACAACTGATTTTTCAGAAATAGATTGCCAGGTCTTTCTTCCAAGGTGCCTCTGGGTAGACTAGAACCTTCAAACGTTCAGATAGAAGCTGAGTGTATTAGTCATTTGCACAACCCAAGATACTTCTTAATACAGAATTGTCATTCGATAGTGTGTTTTTTCCTGTTTGTTTGATATTTGTATATTTTTAATCTATTCTTACATATTCTTTTCCAATTACAGTTTAAATTTATCTTTTCCTTCAGGAGTATTTATTAGCATCCAATATGAATGACAACATATATGGTAACTATACATGTGAACATTGCTAGATGGAATACACAGGAATAAAATCGACTATATCTCTGAAAAGAAACCATGGAAAAGCTCAATATCGTAAGTCACAACAAAGACAGAGACCGACTCTGGCATAGACCATCAGCTGCTCATATGCAAGTTCAAGTTGAAGTGGAAAAAACTTAGAACAAGTCCACAAAAGCCAAAGCACAAACATAAGTATATCCCAAATGAATTTAGAGACCAACTCAAGAATAGATTTGACCCATTGAACACTAATGACCAAAGACCAGACAAGTTGTGGACTGACATCAAGGACTTTATACATGAAGAAAGAAAGAGGTCATTAAAAAGACAGGAAAGAGAAAAAAAAAAAAAAA
>NW_004444014.1:8896054-8897712 GCF_000243295.1 Trichechus manatus latirostris | reverse complement strand
TCCATTTCTGAAATCTTGTTGTTTATCTTTTGGATTTCTAATTGTTGTCTCTGTATAATTTCTAGTTGTGAATTTATTTTGACATTTTGTTCCTGCATTATCTCCTGAATTCTTCCAGTTTTTTGTCTGTATTTTCCATGTATTTGTCTATGTTTTCCTTATGTTTATCAGCTTTTCGCCTCAGTTCTTGGAGAATTCTGAGTGTTAGAGATTTGAATTCCCTATCAGGTAGTTCTAGTACATTTTATTGCACAGGAGAGTCATCTGGTGTTTTATTTTGGATGCCTACTGGAACCGTCCTGTCCTGTTTTTGTAAATGTTTTGATATTGTCTGCTGTTTTCGGGGTATTCTGTAGTTATTTTTCTCATTTATTGATTGTAGATTTGTTTGTTTCATCCCTTTTTTAAAAAATAAATTTGACTATGTCTGAGCAGGTGGACTGTGTGTTCTTTGTTGTTTGCGTATCTGTGTGCTCGATACTTTTTGCCTCCTTCTCCAACTGGCAGTGTCAGTCACTCAGATATGGTACAACAGGGCAGGTCTAGTTGAAGAAGAGTACTGGGACGGGTTGTTTGTGACACTTACTACAGCCACCAGAGAGGGTCAGCAATCAGTGCAGGGCAGGTTCCAGTAGGCCATGCCTGTGCTGCTTGGTGGTGTGATGTCAAGCACACGGTGCATGTAGGCAGGATGCAGCGGGGAGATTCTTATGTGTGGAGCTAAGATGGATATGGGAGAGAGGAGAGAGGAATAGGAGCCAAAAACTTTCAAACAAACAAAAAAGAATGCTAGGGGAGCTTGCCGTTGAAGTGGAGAGATGAGAGACTATGAAATGGAGAAAAACAAAGGAAAGAGGAAGAAAAGGAAAGAATGAATAAATAAAAATCAGAAAGGTTAAAGAACCGCAAAGTTCCCAGGGATCCCACTGGTGCAACTCTCAGGTGTTGCAGTACAGCCTGGCTAGAAGGCGTAGAGGTATACAATGTCAGGTATTCAGGGATTAGAAAGAGAAGGAAGATATAGAGAGACGAGAAACTGAGCAATGAAGAAAGATAAAAGGGAAAAAGAGGGAAAACAAACAAAACAAATAAAAAAGAAAATAACAAGAAAGGGCCCCAGAAAAATCTGAAAAAAAAAAAAAACAACGAAAACAGAAATGCTCTCAGGGATCCCTCTGAACCTCTGTGGAAGCCGAAGGGGGGTCTCTTTGCCACGCAGCTCCGCCTGGACAGAAAGGGCTCCCAACTCAAGAAAAGGAAAAGGAAAAGAAAACAAACAAACAATTCAAAGCAAACAAATGAACAAAAGCCCCGGGATCCCACCAGCGCAGTAGCCCAGACCGGGAAGCAGCTCCACACTCAAATGGAGCTCCACAGCCCCTCAGGAAGAAGCAAAGATGGTGCACGGAGCCAGGTATTCGAGTGAAAGTAGGGGAAGGCGGCGAGACACAAGCAAGAAATCAAAAGAAGCAGAAAAAAAAAGAAAGAAAGCAACACCAACAGCCAACAAATGGCACTCAGAGAGCCAGCTCGTGCGGGCTGGTGTTTCTGGACAAGAGACCGTGTCTGCGGGAAGCAGAGGGTTCCGAATGTGGGTGAAGAAGTGTAGAGAGTGGGAAAACGTATATCACAAATTACCGCCCCTCTGCAGCCCCTCA
>NW_004444014.1:8889656-8895914 GCF_000243295.1 Trichechus manatus latirostris | reverse complement strand
GTATTTCTGGACAAGAGACTGTGTCCGCAGGAAGCAGAGGGGGCTGAGTGTGGGTCAAAAAGAGTAGGGAGTGGGATAGCATATATCACAAATTACCAGTGCTCTGCAGCCCCTCAGGAAGAAGCAAAGATGGCGCATGGAGCGAGGCACTCCAGGGAAAGGAGTGGGAGATGGCAAGAGCCAAGGAAGAAATCAAAAGAAGCAGAAAAAAGTAACACCAGCAGCCAGCAAATGACACCCAGACAGCCGCCCGCTCGGGTGTGTGGAATCCAAGCAGCTGGCCCTTCCCGGTCAAGAGACCGTGGCCGGGGGAAGCAGAGGAGGCCGAGCTGGGGTGAAGAGGGGTGGGGGGGTGGGAAAGCGCACACCGCAAATTACCAGTTGTTTTTTCTCCAGCTGGATGCTCCGTGAGGCTGCTTTCTCATACCCCCTGTTCGCTGGTCTCTGATAGGAGTCCAAGACGGTGGATCTGCACTGTGTTATCTTGTAGGGGACCTCTGCATGAATCTCTCCTCGCTCTCCATTCTCTGTCAGTTTTCTCACTCCATTTGGTGCTTGTCTGAGTTCTTTATATCTTCATTTGATGTTTTAGGGTTTCAGGATTATTGTATTCTCTATTCGGCTTAGTTTTTCGGATCTTTGCTTTGGAGGGACGGCGTGGTGCTTCTGCCTAGAGCGCCATTTTGCCAGAACCTCCAAAAGACCTCTTTAAAGTGTTGAAATCAAAGATGTCACTTTGAAGACTAAGGTGTTCCTGACCCTAGCCATGGTGTTTTCAATCGCCTTATATGCATGTGAAAGCTGGACAATGAATAAGGAAGACCAGAGAAGAATTGATGCCTTTCAATTGCGGTGTTGGAGAAAAATATTGAATATACCAGCGACTGCCAAAAGAACGAACTAGTCTGACTTGGAAGAAGTACAGTCGGAATGCTCATTAGAGGCCATGATAGCGAGACTTTGTCTTACATACTTTGGACTTGTTATTAAGAAAGACCAGACCTTGGAAAAGGCCATCATACTTGGTAAAGTAGAGGGTCAGTGAAAAAGAGGAAGGCCCTTAACAAGTTGGATTGACACAGTGGCTGCAACAATGGACTCAAGCATAACAGTGAATTTGAGGATGGCCAGGACTGGTCATTCTTTCCTTCTGTTGTACATAGGGTCACTGTGAGTCAGAACCAACTCGATGGCACCTAACAACAACAATACAAATGACAAGTAATTACTAAATTTTCACTTTTTCCCATAATCCTCCCTTCCACCAACCACAATTAGGATTGATATAAATTATATGAGCTTTAATGATTGTATACAATTTTAGAGTTTTTTTGTATATGCTTTTCAGCAATTACACTGACGTCTCTACGTTTTTATTTTTCATTTTAGCAATAACTGTTTAGACCCCACACCATGAAATAGATGAAAATAAACCATCTTTATTTAACATTACAAATCCTTATTTCTCTTTCCTCATCTGATACTTTAGTTATGCAATTTTTCTTAGACATTTTAGTTGTCATATCTATATCTTTCAGGAATACATGTATATTTCTATGACTTGAGTTATCAGGTTTAAAAATATATCTATTGGTCCTGACTTTTAAAAAGTCAGCCTACTTACACAGCTGCTGAACATCCTTTTTTGTTAGTTATATTTTTATTTCCACATTGTGTGACTTATATACAATTTTGTTTTCTCTACCCAATGGTGAATTCAAGTTTGGTGGGGCCCAGAGTGTATACCATTTGATCCTCTTTAATTAAATACAAAACTATGGCTTAAAAAGTATATACAGAGTGATTATTTCTTTTGAATGAGAAAAAAAAAAATCACAACAAAAATGTCAAAAGGTAAATAAATAGAAGCCTCTCAAAATCCAGGGGAAATTACATATGTTAATTAACAAACTGTTAAACATACCTCTCTAATACTTTTGTTCCTCTATATTTTGGCTGCGCAATCTTTGATAACCTTCAGATGCTGAACACCAAAGGACACATTTACATAGTGATACAACCTTTGGCTTTACAACATTGTAACCTGACACTGGCTCTGAAGGGTGGTAAGAATCTAAAATTGGTAACAATTTTGTAATATGTTCTATATAATAAACAAAAAATAAAATTCAGTCTATTTTCTAGCAAGGTCATTGGATTTTTTTTTTTTTTAATACAGCCTAGAAAATTTTCTTTCATCTTCATAACTTGTTATTGATAATGGTATGGAAATTTATAGGATACTTAACAAACTTAGCATAGCTTTTATCATAATGAGCTATAGGTTGCAGAGCATTTTATGTTTTCTTGGGCCATAATTAAATATCTTTTAAATGAAATCACTTACTGATTAAAGTATATTTTATGCTTTGTTTGCTGCAATGGAAGCCATTTTCCTTTCAGTTTTGTCTGGAATCCTCAAACATCAGGGCATGATATGTTACTGTGTACACTAAGATATAATTCAAAGAATGACTTCCCACACAGACTCACTGCATGTAGCATTACTACAGATTTATGCTCTACAAGTATAGGATTTCTATTTCCCACAATTCCCATAAAAATTTTCAAAAGTTTATACACACATTTCAGCCAAGTATTGGTAAGAAAAAATTTGATAGTTGTAAGGGTTTTCTATGAATTAGTTTGTGGCTCTATCCTTTTCAAATCTTGTTTTTCTTTGCTACCCACACACTTCTGATGTTGAACACAGTGGGACACGAGTGTGGTACTATGACCTTTGGCCTTACAACATTGTAACTTGATACTGGGTAGAGTGGGTGGTAAGAATTAGACATTTCTCCTAGAAGACATAGAAATAACACCGAATCACATGAATATATTATATTAAGCCCCAACTAAAACATATTCCCAAGTCAACTTTCCTTTACTGGGTTCCCCAAAATGCCTGTGGCTTCTCCAATACAAGAGGGAAGATGTCAGAGGGGAAATTAGAGACTGCAGTCTTAATCCATTGTGGATTGTAGTTAAAATATCTTTTGTTGGGAAATTTAAAAATGTATGATCATGTGAACACAATACAGGGACCTTCACCACACACACACACACACACACACACACACACACACACAGGTGGGCATTGGACGGTACATGTGCAAGTGAGAGATTCTGAATCCTGTGCTCATTGGCTTCAGACAATTGTTTTAGCCTTCATGTTACTTTTAAATGGATTCTGTGCTCATCATCTATCATTTTACTAGGTTTTCCAATCACTTCATTGTTGGATGAACATTATCTTCTAGTAGTCTTAATTGCCTAAGCTCTTTATAGGTTGAAAATATCTGTCTGTCTATCTGACTTTGAACCTACATGATAACTTCGCTGAAAAGAAAATAGGAACGTTGTACATAATACTCCATTATTTTCTAACTTTGCATGTGGCTGTGGAGAGATTAGAATCCAGACGTTTTCTGTTTTTCAAGCGAGATTTTGTTTGCTTACATGCCCTTAGTGTTCTTTCTTTATGTTTGAAGCACAGTAATATTATCAGGATATACCTTCATGGTGATACGTATCAGTTTTCCCTGAGATATAATGTTCCCTATCAATTTGTATATTTTTAGTCTTTACTTTTTCTGGAAATTTTCTTGAATTGTATCTTTTTTTTCTTAATTCGTTGGTTGTCTTTCTACAAAGATACTTATTATGCTTATATTATCTCTTCTGCTTGTCTTCTATAGGATAGCTTTACATCACCAATCTTTTCATGCTCTCAACTGCGTTTTCAGTAGTGTTTATTCTCCTGTGTTGCATTTTATTTATTTTTTTATCTTTCCTCGTTATTAAAGTCTGTTTGTGTTGTCTTCATAGTTCTTTATAAGACCATTTACTTCTTCTCTCAGCTTTCACTTCATAGAAGGTGTTTATTTTGCTAAAATGATTGGCTTTATTAAAAACATTTTAAAAATTTCTCAGTGGAAAAAACTTAAGTTCTTATTCTTCATGTATTTTCATTGGGTTGAATCCCAATTCGTATGAATGAAGACACATCTGAAGGGAACAGATGAGCTTCTGAGCCAGAAGACAGTCTCCCTGTAAATATGTATGTAAAACTGCATATATTAGAGGGCTGGAAAGAGGCAGAAACATACAGAGACTGAAAGAAAGAGAGAGGCAGAGCGAGAATTGGTCTAGCTTTGCTGTTCCTTAATAACAACACATGGTAGCTGTAAGGCTGATCACAAAGCCCAGCCTCTCTTACAACCTGCTGCAAAAACAGGTCACACCTTTCAAAAGTATCATACGTGCACATTGTATCTTTCTCCTTCAGTGATTCCTTAGTGCCAAGTGGGACCCCACAAAGCCTGTGTATTGTAAAAACTCTTATTTCGAATACAGAGCTGTTCTTCAGCCACCACATTGTGCTTTTTCTGGAGAGATGCTTTACTTTGCAGCTCTGTCTGTGACACCAAGTCATAGGTATCCTCTCACAGAATCTTCGCTCATGCCAATTCTGGCATCGCTCAGTTTACAGTCATCCTTTCTCTTCCAGTGTGGTTTGGGTTTACGGGCCACTCTTAGATTCATCACAAATGCGTATTCTCATTTTTCTGGGGTTGGTATTTGATTTGGGATGGGGGAGGGGGTACAGATACTTCTCATTCTGCTATAATAAAGACAGGATTCTAAATTAAACAAACAAAAAAAGGAAACCACAAGCAAACTCTGCTCTGGAAAAACATTCATAGGTAAACCCACATTCTCCTTTATCTATTTTTATCTGAGAGCTGAGAGGCATTCTTTTGAACATCTTATTCATTTTGCAATAGCCAATGAGAAAATGTTAACCTGTTTTTATTTTTGTCTTTTTTTATATTACTGTGTGTTCAGTGTTACTTAGAATGTTTATTTCCCTCATATCCTTTTATTTTATATTTATAGATGGTAAGTTCAAGAAGATGTTTTTTAAGGAAACCAAAGAATAATTTTATTTTGTACATTAAACAAGGCAAGTTTTATTTTAGTCAAATGTGAAAATAATTTTGTCATTTTAAAATATTCACAAAAAGTTAAAAGAATCTTAAGACTGTTATACTATATTCAAATTCAATGATAGTTTTACTGAGCAAGAGCAATGAAGACTACGAGAATTTGTGAGAAAACTTTAATACCCAATTTAAAAATAAATGCTTTTATGTGTGGTTTAAGAAATTCAGTATAAATTTATTAAGCAATTACATCCATACAGTGTCCAGAATAATATCTGATTTATAGTATTTGATCAAGACAAGTTAGTTCCTTTCCCCACTAAATGAAGCCTGGGCCAACCTTTGCCCTTGGGAGGAAAAAATGAAAAATGCAAGAATGGCTTGATAACGTTCTATGATATGTGACTAGACTTCAACATGATGAAAGAATTCCGCAACACCACTAGGGGCAGGGAGAGCAAAAAGATGTTTCCTTCTTCTTCTCATGCTCTGTACTTCAATAATCCATCTACTGGGAGCCTCTGAGCTCTCACTCCTGTGTGCCAATTGCCAATTCACAGGCAACATGAGAGTTGGTGCTAAGGAGACCTGACAGCACGGAATAGAAAAGCACCAGAAGATCCTATGCCCCGAGTGGCCTTCTGGACATAGATACTACAGGATGCGGAAACGAGGCCATAGAGCAAGGAGGCATCACTTCAGTGACCCTGAAGCCAGTACTGGTTGAAATAAAATAACTGTCATCACAGAGTCCTTCTCTATTGACTTGCATGTGATGGCATGGCAATTTTTCAATGTGATGTTATGCCATTCCTAAGTCTGTACTGCAAAGGAGAAAAATTTTAACTGCACTCCCCATAGTAGATATAGTCTACTTTTAAAAAATCTGACATCCTCCTTTTCCTCAGCTACAACCCTACCCCTTACAGAGGATAGTTACTGAGTTACAATGATTTTTGTTGATGTGTTTTACTAAAGGTGGGTCTGGGTAAGCAGAACCAGCAGATAGATGAGATACATTCCTGTCACAAGGCCCCTCCAAGACCAAGGAGCCCTAGTGGTGCAATCGTTAGGTGCTCAGCTGCTAACGAAAAGGTTGGCAGTTCAAACTTACCCAGTGGCTCTTCAGGAGAAAGACGTGGAGATCTTCTCTGTAAAAATTAAGTCCTTTTTTACTCCGGAAAGATGGCGGTCTAGGCAGAAGCACCATGCCGTCCCTCCACAGCAAAGATCCGAAAAACTAAGCCAAACAGAGAATCAACAATCCTGAAACCCTAGAACATCAAATGAAGAGATAAAGAACTCAGCC
>NW_004444014.1:8831769-8870867 GCF_000243295.1 Trichechus manatus latirostris | reverse complement strand
ATTTAGAGAGTTAAAATGTTGTGGGGTTGTTAACCAATGTCATAAAACAGCATGTGTGTTACTGTTACATGAGAAACTATCTGTTCTGTAAGGCTTCACCTGAAGTACAATAAAATATTAAAAAAATAAAAAAAAATTAAAAAAAAAAAAAATTAAGTCCTGTGAGTCAAAATTGATCCTATGGCACCTAACAACAACAACTCCAACACCAGGTGATACCTAAAAAAACAAAAACAAAAAAAGCACAAACCCAAACCCTTTGTCTTCAAGTTGATTCCAACTCATAGCGACTCAACAGTGATATTTAATGGGTTTAAAATCAATGTATGAAAATATCTTCTACGTATGGGAAAGTAGGGTTTTTCATTACGGAAACACGGTTGACAAAGAGGAATCACTCTAACACATATTTTGAACCAATTAAGTACGTGGGATAGCACTAGATGTTTTCAGATAACACACATACACAAAGCCATGACTCTTCTCAAGGAGTTTACAACCCATGAGGAGAGTCTAGACTAAAATACACAAAACAATTACCAACAACACTATTTCTAAGAATTATTTGCATCTCAATCTTATGTATATAAATAACTATTGATGTGGTCTTCACATTAACATACAAGCTGCATTTGACTATTTTCTAGCAGTTTAATGACCATTGTTGTATAATCAGAAAATCCAAGATTTCTAAATGGTCTAAGAATTTGGACTCAGTAACCTCTGTAACTCTGGAGTTATTGTAATATTCTTTGAAGAACAATGGATCATTTAGACTATCACAATTTTCTGCTTACATGAGCACAATAATTTACATCAGTTTTAAAAGAAATAACTAAAAAAAAAAACATGCGCTATATAAACAGGTTTCAGCTCCATCAGACCAACCAATCCAGGGTCCATTATTACTCAAATAATTACCTAAATTTCTCATTTTTTTTCCTCCAGACAATTTGACATGGTGTAAGTTCTCTTGAAGTTATAATATTATGTTGTAACATATTATGATATGTTGATCCAGTGCTCATAAACATACAAATGCTAAGGATTTTAACTTATTGTGTGTGAAGAACAGGTTCCAAGTAACACCATTCTAGTGTGGCCCCAGCATTTTCTGTCCTGTCTTGTCAAATAAGTAATTGGCTTTCTAGTTGAAATCTACTTTCGACCTGGCCAGATGTGTATGCCAGGTAAAAATCCCTCTCATATTGGTGTAGCACTTGATCCAATGAGTTAAACTGGTTTCAGACACAGTAAAAGCTTGGTATCCTTGTGCTTTCTACATTTCATGGGGAGGGAGGGGTGTGGAGGAGATGAGGGAAGGGGGAGGTAGTGCAAATTGAGTTCTTTTTATGAACTAATTGTAATACAAACTGGGTTGCATCACCCTTGATTTTATAAATACTTTGGAAGAAAGTGTAGTGATTGTATAATAGCCCATCAAATGGGTGGTTGATTAGTTTAGTCAATTTTGTATGCATTTTAGGTATTATTTCCTACCAGGATGGAAGAAACTGAGCGGTGATGTCGTTTCATGGTGATGCCTAGCAGATGGGAGCTGAGGATCAATCCCACTTGTAATATGCAAAGTCTGAAGAATCTAATAATTAACTCTTCCATCTGACGCCCTATTCTCAAGTCAAGATCATTGCAGAACCATGTTTCTTTACGCATTACAAGTATGACTCTTTAAGACCTTTGATGATCCTTCCCATCCATCCCAACTTGAGTTATTGTGTTGTGCAAGTTACTTTCTCTTTGATACTACATGCTATTTTGGATGTTATGTTATACGTTGGTATTATGCTCTGAAAATTTCCATTTAAATGCAATTTATTATTTTCCTTTGAGTTTCAGTGTTTCTAGAAAATGGTCCCCTCTCCATCTCATACACATGCCAACACACACAGAATTCTCTTCCTCAGTAAAAGCCTTTAAAGTTCATGTCTTTAGTGTGTGTTGCTGGCTTCTGGTGAACAAGGGACAGAGAAAGTAGTGACTAATATCAGAATCATGAGTGAAGATATGTTTTATTCATAAACTTTGCACCTCCAGTGAAATTAAAAGCAAAGTAAAGGGTCGAAGCTGTGAACCCTTTTTCCTAGAGCCTGTAAACCAATAAAGGCTTTATATTAGCTATCGATATCTATCTCTGAGTTGCCTTAATAACATCTTATTCCCTGTTTTCACCAGCCATCAATAATATTTCTGCCTGCCCGCTCAGGCCCCTATCTCTGCGTGAAATTGCATTATAAGGGTCTATAAGCCCAATTTGCTTCACATTCTTATTTTTGGAAAAGGCTGGCTGGCTTTTGTAATGACAGCGGCTGCCAAGAAGGCTTGACAGAATTTGTGGCACATCTGGCTTATAATCTTCACTCAATATCACAGAGGCCTAAACTCTGAGACCTACTGATAAGCCCAGGCGTCCAGGCAAGCGTTGGCCACCTTCTCTGTGATTTCTCATTAAGGGCAGGAACATCTCTCTGGGAATCTCTCATATCCTGGATATCACATAATTCCTTTTTTCATTTTCTAATCAGTACAAGAGAGTTGAATTTTTTATACTATAGTATCTCCATGTACCCATATCTGGGTGAACAGATACATGTGGAAAATTTTGACATTTGAGTGTTTGGGTTTCCTAAAATAATTGTTAAAAAAAAAAAAACTAAAGAAAATGCCAGGAAATAAATCAGAATATATTAAATAACTATTTATACATTTTTGTCTTTAGAGATGATTCTTTTTTCCACTTTATATTTTTATACATTTTCCATTACAGTGCTATCTTGTGGCACAAATGGTTTATGGCAAACAGAAATACAATCAATAGCTTAGCCACTGACTTACCCACCATTGATTTGCCTCTTTCCTCATGACTGAATAAAAAGGGGGAAAGACAAAGTGAAGGCTATAGGGAGTTGAACTGAAAACATCTTCCTCTTCCCCTAACTTGCCTACTGAGGATTAATTTTAGGAATAATGTAGAGTTCTCCCCATTTTCTTCTATCCTGAATATTTTTTTCTGATCCCTTATAATGTGTTTATTGTCCTTTGTGATGTTATGTTAAGTGTGTCAGAAGAAAATGAAGATATACCTCTGGCCCTAGGTGTTTATAACAAGTGGGTCTGACTTTGTTGGCTTCTAAGCTACTGTTGGGCAAACTGTTGTTTCCTTCTAGTAGGGCTGAAGAAGTCCCTGGGTAGCACAAATGGCTAAGTGTTTGATTAGTAACCAAAAGGTTGGCTGTTCGAACTCACCTCGATGTATCTCAGAAGAAAGGCCTACTGATCTGCTTCCAAAAGGTCACAGCCTTGAAAACTCTGTAGAACACAGTTCTGCTCTACAACACATGGGGTGGCCATGAGTCAGAACCGACTCTACGGCAGCTTGCAACCGATTTAGTAGGGCTGTATAAAGGGCTTCTGTAGTCTGGTTTACCTGCATCTACCAATGAATTTAGCTTGGGAGTTTGGCGAGATTTCATTTACTATGTTAATTATCTTCTCTCAGTCATATAAATTGTTTTTGCTGTATTTCCTGTAATTTACATGTAACATTGGTAAATTTGAGATGGTAGTGACAGTATTCTGAACCAAAAAAAAGCTCCTGTGTGAAGAATCTAAATAATAACTTATCAAAAGAAAACCTGTAGAACAGAAGCTTGAATCATTCCTGGGACCAAGACATATCAGTCATTTTTTAAATCAATTATTCAACAAACATTGATTAACAAGCGCAGACACTGCATCAGGAGATAGAAATGCCCTTAAGTCATGGAGGATTGCATGAGGTAGAAAAACAACAACCTATTTTGCCAAAAGGAGAAAAAGGCCAAAATGGAGACTTAGAATACCTGGCATGGAGGATGACTAACCTTCACCACAAGCTAACAAAACAAACACGCCCCTTAAATGCATCCGAAACATTCAGATTGAATGAGAGTGGCTAACAGGCCAATCAAGAGCTAGTGTTCTGAGACTCAGGTGAGGAAGCATATATAGCAGAGAGAATCTGAGGAACCAAAGATAGAATGAATGACTGAAAACCCCGACTCTCAGCCATAGCAAGAAATAACTTCTGGAGAGGATTGAGGATTCCATCATCCTGGAATTGAAGCCAACTCACATGTACTTTGCTCAGTAGCTTAGTACAAATGAAGCTGGAGAATAACTGTCTGCTGAGTGACAGAACTCAGAGAGGCTTCTGTCAGATATTAGTGGAACCTGAAGGCAGAAATCTTTATGTCACTGACAACCAGGTTTTGGTTTTTGTGTTGCTTTTATTTCATTCACTTCTATAAATTCCTTAGTAAAAGCAACTCATAAAAATATTACGAACTTGTCTTGATTGAACTAAGAGCAAGAGGAATATTACCCTATGTTTTGTTAAGGAGATCAAATTGGGTTATTTCTGGTTGCTGGCATCACTCTTAGTATACTTTCACACTCTTCTCTCCAATATACACATTCTCAAAAGCCTGTTTCAAATTTCCTTAACTCCCCTTTGCTTTTCAATCACCAAGTGGTCCCCATTTCTCTGTATGGTAACATCCTATATCCGTGGAATCACTCCTTCTCCTGTTTATTATTATTTACTGTTTGCAGTGGTTAAGAGCTTAGCTGCTAACCAAAAAGTCAGTGGTTTGAATCTACCAGCTGCTCCTTAGAAGCCCTATGGGGCAGTTCTACTCTGTCCTATAGGGTCGCTATGAGTCAGAATCAACTTGACGGCAATGGGTTTGGTTTGGGTTTTGGTTTATCTATAATTACTATTTCCTGTTTATTATTATTTATTATTGCCAACAATAATTACTAAATAATACTATTATTTTAAATTTAGTGCCATTTGAAAAATATATTATTGTCTTTTTTATTTTTCCAAATATTGCTGCTATATTCCCAATTAGATAATTTCCTGTAGTTATTAGCTTAGTATTTTGCACTTAGTAGGTTCTATGGAAACAGCTACTGAGTTACTGGTTAATCCATTTGATAAATGCAGACGATTCAATTTTTAAGCTTTACACCTAGTAACTTCAGTGTCCAAAGACAGAGAGTCCTAAATTTTCTAATATTAAAGAATAGCTTTCTAATAATGACCACTTGCAAAGTTACTAAATGATGGTTAGAATGACTCGAGCCTTTTAATAAATAGGCTGTGTAAATAGTATGTGGACACATCGTTTGACATTCAGTACAATTTTTATCATTGTCATAGTATGTTTCACTTTATTTTATGAAATAGAATATCTGACAAAGAAACTTTCAGACTAAGTAAGAAGTGAGGGCTCTCAGTGAGGGAACATTTGAGGGATTGTCCCTTCTCCTGCATGTGAGTAAAATCCAGCAGCATGGGGCTGAAGCATTAATTTCACACTTTATTTCCCAGAAATTGAAGACAGTTAATTGACTTTTTACAACTGGTATTGAAACTATTTTTTCAACTTCATGCCTCATGGGATGGGAAAACTAGCATTAGTGGGGCTCGATGGCTTGTCTAAGAAGAGGTGACAAGTCAGTAAATTGAAGACCCAGATTAGACCTCATGCATCACAATATTATTGCAGTTGAAAGGACTTCCATAAAACAAGAATTTAGCTTTTTTCTTCAGTGATGTAAGTATTCTAGGGGAGCCCTGGTGGCACAATGGTTAAGAACTAGGCTGCTGAGCGAAAGGTTGGTGGTTCAAACCTACCCAGTGGTTCCGCAGGAGAAAGACCTGGCGATCTGCTCCCATAAAGATTGCAGCCTAGGAAACCCTATGGGGCAGTTCTACTTTGTCACATGGGGTTGCTATGAATAGAAATCAATTTAACAGCACCTAACAACGAAAACAAGCGTTCTTAATTTTATAAAAATGGTGCAGGTGTGAAGCCCTTTAAACAAAATTTGAGTTAACTTTACACTTGGAAAAAGTGAGGTACAGGAAGTTTCAGCTATTCATATAACAGAAATCATCAAATTAGCAATCAAAAACAAATTCTCATATTCTTTATTCTTTTTTAAAATATTGAAGGGAAAGGAAGAAAAGAAAATTTGAAGTAGAGAGATATTCTAGCATTTACTGTGTGTGTACTATGGGCCAGGACCCACATTAGCCACTTTCCTTGTTTCTTACATGATTTTATTTTTACCTTAAAGCTGCAAATTAATCCCCAAGGGTGTCATTATTCAAATGAGGAAAGTGTCAAAGCTACCCACATTCTATGCAGAACCCAACCAAAAACAAACATAGAAATATATAATCCAACCTCTACCTTTTCACTTAGTCGGAGAAGATTTTATAAACCGTGTGAACTTCAGAAACTCACTGAATAAAATAAGAGAAGAACTTGGTAAGCAACTATTGAGAAAGATTTTTAGAAACAAGTTCGGTTTTGAGAAAAATTCTTAAACAATGGCATTGTTGTTGTTGTTAGGTTCCGTCTAGTTGGTTCCGACTCATAATGACCCTATGTAAAATAGAACGAAATGCTGCCTGGTCCTGCACCATCCTCACAATCATTGTCATGCTTGTCAATCCATCAAGTTGAGGGTCTTCCTCTTTTTCACTGACCCTCTACTTTACGAAGCATGATGTCCTTCTCCAGGGATTGATCCCTCCTAATCACATGTCTAAAGTATGTGAGACATAGTCTCGCCATTCTTGCTTCTAAGGAGCATTCTGGTTGTACTTCTTCCAAGACAGATTGCTTTGTTCCTTCGGCAGTCCATGGTATATTTGATATTCTTTGCCAACACCACAATTCAAAAGCATCAGTTCTCCTTCCGTCTTCCTTATTTATCATCCAGCTTTCACATGAATATGAGGCAATTGAAATACTGTGATTTGGGTCAGGAGCACTTTAGTCTTCAAGATGACGTCTTTGTCTGTCAGCACTTTAAAGACGTCTTTTGCAACAGATTTGCTCTATGCAATGTGTCCTCCGATTTCTTGACTGCTGCTTCTTCCGTGGGTGTTGATTGTGAATCCAAGTAAAATGAAGTCATTGACAACTTCAATCTTTTCTCCGTTTATCATGATGTTGCTTATTGGTCCAGATGTGAGGATTTTTGTTTTATTTATATTGACATGCAATCCATGCTGAAGGCTGTGATTTTTGAACTTCATCAGTAAGTGCTTCATGTCCTCTTCACTTTCAGCAACAAGGTTGTGTCATCTGCATATTACAGGTCGTTAATGAGTTTTCCTCCAATCCTGATGACACATTCTTCTTCATATAGTCCAGCTTTTTGGATTATTTGCTCAGCAAACAGATTAAATAGGCACTGTGAAAGGATAAAACCGTGAATCACACCTTTCTTAACTTTAAACCATGCACTATCCCCTTGTTCTGTTTGAAAGACTGCCTCTTGATCCATGTAAAGGTTCTTCAAGAGCACAATTAAGTGTTCTGGAATTGCCATTCTTTGCAATGTTATCCATAATTTGTTATGATCCACACAGTTGAATGCTTTTGCATAGTCAATAAAGCACAGGTAAACATCTTTCTGGTGTTCTCTGCTTTCAGCCAGAATCCATCTGACATGAACAATGAGATCCCTGGTTCCACTTCCTCTTTTGAATCTGGCTTGAATTTCTGGAAGTTCCCTGTTGATATACTGCTTTAACTGCTTTTGAATGGTCTTCAGCAAAACTCTGCTCGCATGTGATATTAATGATACTGTTTGGTAATCTCAGCATTTGGTTGGATCACCTTTCTTGGGAATAGGCATAAATATGGATCTCTTCCAGTCTGTTGGCCAGGTAGCTGTTTTCCAAATTTCCTGACATAGACAAGTGGGCACTTCCAGTGCTGCATCCATTTGTTGAAACATTTCAGTTGGTATTCCATCAATTCCTGGAACGTTGTTTTTTTGCCAATGCCTTCAGTGCAGCTTGGACTTCTTCCTTCAGTACCATAGGATCCTGATCATAAGCTACCCCCTGAAATGGTTGAACATCAACCAATTCTTTTTACATGGTGAGTAGCAAACAATTGTTTACAAATATTCTAGACCTACTCTCCCTCCAGGCATATGTCAAATTACAATCCCCTGCCCACTGAAGATAGTAGTAGCCATGGGACTTTTTTCTGCCCATAAAAATATAGTAATATGAGTCATATCTGGGCTGAATATTTGAGAAGCAGTGCACACTTTGTTGTCTCAATTTCTTCTACCTTGGGGTCATGGAACCTTCACGTGTTGTGTGAGAGGTCCTGACAGCCTGGGTACTTGAGTGACTATATCTAGCTTGGCCGCACCAATATTGTTTTTTGTTGTAGTTATGTGCTGTCTGGTCGATTCTTACTCCTAGCAACCCTATAGGACAGATTACAGCTACCCCCATAGGGTTTCCAAGACTGTAATCTTTATAGAAGCAGACTACCACGTCTTTCTCCTGCAGAGCTACTGATGGATTCAAATTGCTGACCTTTTGGTTAGCAGACTAGTGCTTAACCACTGCACAGCCAGGGATCCTTCTGACTGATATAAGCCAAACCTGCTGCCATCAGGTCCATTTTGGACCCTTAGCAACCCTACAGGACAGAGTAGAACTGTCCCATAGCACTTCCAAGGAGCGGCTGGTGCATTTGAACTGCCGACCGTTTGGTTAGTAGCCATTGCTCTTAACCACTATACCACCAGGGGTCCTTCTACTGATATAATGAGCATCAAATAATTTTGCCTTGATGGAGCAGATTTTCAGAGCTGAAATAATGTTACTATGAAGACTACATCTTTGGTCCTAGTGATACCTGACTTTTATTGCCTCTTTCTACAACTTTTGGACTGTGTGACCATGGATAATTGATCCTCTAATCTGAGTTTAAGGAGCCCTGGTGGCACAATAATTAAATGTTCAGCTACTAACCAAAAGGTTGACATTTTGAAACCCCCGGTCACTCAGCAGGAAAAAGACCTGGTGATCTGCTCCCAGAAAAATTACAGCCTACAAAACCTTATAGGACTGTTCTACTCTTTCACATGGGGTTGCTTTGAGTCAAAATTAATTCACTGGCATGTATCAACAACAACCTTAGTTTCCTCATCTACAGTGCGGGCATGATAACATCTATTACATGCGGTTGTCTTAAAAAATGAAATGTGGTAATATTTGTACCATGTTCAGTAGAGTGTTTTCTACATACTACTGACATTTTAGAATTATCACCATCATCATCATCATCATCACTACCACCATCATCATCCAGGGAGACAAAGTGTCTTTCACATTATTATCATACAGGGCTTTGAAACAAAGAGGAAGAGCTTTTCCGTCAATTGGAGTCTAAGTAGAATCCATAATAATAGCCTCAGGATGAAAGAGCAAGAAAAGTGTGGTTGCTAAAGGCCACAGAGCACTTGCGCAGAAGAGGCCCAGTGCACTCAGCAAGTGGAAGGTGAACCAGACGCTGGACTGAGGCAAAGATAGGAGGTGATGACTGCTTTCAGAAAAACTATGAAGGACAATGTAACTTTTGAATAGCATTTCGTTGAATTACTCTCTGTAGAGAGTGGAATTTCCCCCTTAAAAAGTGAAATAGTAGGATGTCTATATAGTCCTCTTTCTTTTCTTCCCTAAACAGTTTCTGTGTCTTGGGAACAACTTGCAGCTGCCTCAGTTTGGTTGAGTTGAAGATACAGGCATCTGGATAGGAATCCTTGTTCAACTTTACTAAACATGAGTGGAGGAAGACGTTACTAAAACAGCAAACAATAACAACAACATCATCAAGAAACAAGTGCCCTGCAATTGAGTGTCAGATTTTTCTAAGAGTTCTCAGCAGGAAACCTCCCACTGAGAAGCACAGCCTGAAATCACTTCCCTAGAGTGTAGCTCTTAGAACCAGGACGTGCTCTGAACAGGTGTTCCAGCAAGTGCTGCCAACTGTATCCTTCCAGTAGGGAGACAGCCTCAGCAATTATTCTGAAGGCATTCAGTTGGGAGCTGGAGGAAGAATAGCATATAGAGAGGAAGCAAACAATATCAGCTTTCATGAACTAACAGAATATGTGTATACATATTTCTGTCTCCACTTATTTATTCTTATGATTCTTGTACGCCTGGATTTTTTTTAATTATCTTTCTTTAGCTTCTTATTAATGGACTTGTAGCATAGAGTAATTAAATGTCATGTGATTTGCCAGAGAGGCATGTCTCTACTATCGTAGAATTATTTAATCCAATGTCTTAGTTTGCTAGTGCTGCCAAAACAGAAATATCACAAGTATGCGGCTTTAAAGAACAGAACTTTATACTTCCTCATAGTTCACAAAGCCAAAAGTGGGAACTCAGAATGTGGCTCTATGAGGAGGTCCATCCTTGTTCATTTCACCTTCTGTTGTTGTTAGTTGCCATCAAGTCAATTCTGACTCCTGGCTACCCCGCACCTGCAGAGTAGAACTGCTCCATAAGGTTTCCAAGCCTGTGACCTTTTGGAAGAGAATTGCCAGGCCTGTCTTCCACGGGCCTCTGGCTGGATTCTAACCGCCAAGATTTTGGCTAGCAATCGAATGCTTAACCAATTTTGCCATCCAGGGACCCGCAATCACTGGAGTTAGTGGATATGTAGGTTCATCTGCTTCCATCATCTATACACAGCATTTCAAGCTTCATCCATGTTGTAGCATGTATCAGAGCTTTGTCTCTTAGCGGTAGAGTAATATTCCATTGTACGTGTCTTTGTTTCCTAGTGCCGTTGTGACACAAATACTTCGAATGGGTGGCTTTAAAGAACAGAAATTTGTTTTCTCACACTTCTCGAGGCTAAAAGTCCAAATGAGGATTATGGCTGTGTGGATTCCTTCTTTGTCAATAGTAGCCCTGGGCCTTCCTTTATTCTTGGCATCTGTCTTCCCTAGTATGTGCTTTTCTCTTTGTCTAATCTGCTCTTTTTATAGCTCAGAAGTGATTAGGTTTATAACATACCTTACAATGATATGGACTCATTAACATAACAAAGAAAACTGTTTCCAAAAGGAATCATACCCACTAGTGCAGGGGTTAGGATTCCAACCCGTATTTTTGAGGGATAGAATTCAATTTATAACATCCAGTAAACAACTTAATAGTTCTCATAAGGCAAATTCTGTACTTGGATACAAACCCCATAGCTCATCTCTTTTAAAGACTGAATATTATGAGCCAGTCAGACAAGTTTGGTCACTTCCAACTGGATTGCCTAGAACAGTACTTGGAATAAAAAGGACTGGCTCATAGTAACAGAGGATTTGTGTTCTAGTTCTATCCCCTAGTTAGCCATATGCCTGTGTAGATTGCTTAATTGTCCTTAGAATCATATCTGTGAAATAAAAAGCAAAATAAAATAATAACACCTATTTTGCTTACATTAGAGTTTGCTTAAAATAACGAAGTGCAATGATGTTTGGGAAAGCTTTTGAAAAGCTCTAAGACAATACAGAGATGCAAGGAACTATTATTATCCCTGCAATCAATTTTAGAATAAATGAAACCATGTTTAAACTGCAGTGTCCCTATATTACATTTATTACTCTACACCCCTTTATGTTTATAACACAGACACACACACACACACACTCATACACACATGGAAACTCTCTTCTAGCTCTTTGACTTGATGAGAATCCTCTCAAAAACATAAAGCCCCGTCCTTTTAAAACACAGAGATGTTATCTGTACAAAAGTGAGTGTTCCCTGTGCAACTTGGAGTGTTTCATGTTTATTATGAAGTTTATTACGGATGGGTATTTCACTCATTATGCAAATATAAAATGACAGGGAATTGTTGATCTTGGGTCAAAGCCATGGGTAGAACAAACAGTCTGACCAAGAACTGTAACCTTAGCCAAGCTTAATGCAAGACCCGACTCACCTAACTGCAGCACATCCCTGGCAGCCTAATCATGGCTGGGCATGGTGGTAGTGACCTCTCAGGGAGGGCTCCCAGGCTCTGCTGGTTCACAAGGGCTTGCCAGGAACCATGGCCAGGGCTGTTACTCACTTACCTAAAAACCTATAGGAAGCAAGTTTTCCAATTCCATGCCTCTGCCATTGAGGGGGAGCTTCTAATAACACATATTTTGAAAAAAGACTTTGAAAGCTACTGTGCCAACTGAGTCCTGTTCTAAGGGAAGTAAGATAATTAAACCTACTTTGAAAGAAGGGTAATAGCTTTATATTTGAGGGTCACCAATTGCAAACAGACTCTATTAAAAGTGCCACCAGGCATATTATTAATACAAATAATGATAGTTATAGTCATATATTTTTCTAAACTATTTATGTAAATGGAGCTAACTCCATTTATGCAAATATTAGCATATGATACCATCTAGGGCATATATAGAGTTTTTTTTTTTTTAGTCATCATATCATTATATGTAACCATAAAATTTTACTGAGTTAAGATAAATTTGTAGGTAACCATATATCTACTGGGTCCCACATATTCATAAAATTCTGCTTAAAAATAGCTTAGCAAAATTGTAAGGCATGTACTTACTTGATTTACCTAGTACACAGTAATAATGACTTCAAATGCAGATATTTTTATGATCTGTGGCTATGTTAAAAACATCTATGCATATAGACAAATACTGAACTGTAATATGAAAGAAGAAAAAAGTGACTGCAAAATTTTTTTGTTGCTCTAATTTAAATAGTCATTTTTAACGGTAATATACTGTAGAATTAAAAAAATACCATAAATAATTTTAAAATTCCTTTGAGGTCCACCAAATTTGGGCATTTCAATTTTAAAAATATATTTGGAATCATTAATTCCTTATGGGCTTTAATTAATTAGAAAGAGCTAACATCAGCTACTGAATGAACGGAATAAATAAATGTTTCACTATTAATCATAAAAATGTTCAGCATATATCAAACAACATACAATTATTCTTGCAATGAGGTCCTGTATGATGCTGCTATCTATCAACACCTCTTCATTGTTAGTTGCCATGGAGTCAGATCTGACTCATGGTGACCCCATGTAAAATATAATGAAACCTTGCCTGACCCTGCTTCATTTTGATGATCATTGGTATGCTCGAATCCAGTTTTGAGGCCACTGTATATTTTGAGAGCCTTCCAACCTAGGGACTCATCTTCCAGCACTATATCTGACAATACTCTGTTGCAATCCATAGAGTTTTCATTGGCTAATTTTTGTAAGTATATTGCCAAGCCACTTGTCCTAGTCCATCTTAGCCTGGAAGCTCCACTGAAACCTTTCAACGAAGGGTGCAGGTATTTGAAATACCAGTGGCATAGCTTCCAGGATCGTAGGAACACTTAAGCCACCACAGTACTGACTGACGAGTGATAAAACACCTTTTCAGAGAATGCCTATTGCTAAGGAGGTATCTTTATCTCAGTACTGGTCAATATCTCTGTTTGCTTTTGTCAGTCTTTTGTCACATTACTGCATCCCAGCTCTACATATCACGTTCAAATGTCCCACTAAGAAAGGTGACTATCTTCTGGCAACATTCAATGTTCAATCTTCTTAGAAAAAAAATTCAGTTGCTTCATGTCAGTAACTGATACTCCTCTTAAGTAATTTTATCTAACTCCCATCAGTTTTGGATGAATGAATATTTTTTGAGCCCTTATCACGTATTAAGCACAGGATAGGCACTTTTACACTCATGGTTTTATTGATGCACAAGACAATCTTGCAAAAAAAACTTTAATATTATCTTCATTTTACAGATAAGAAAATTGAAGCTCAGTTGGTTTAATTGATTACGTGCAAATCAATACCCAGGATATAACTCTCCTGAGAGACTCTGTCTTTTTATGCATTTATTGAATGAAACTCTGTTCATGACACAGGGTTTATACATGTACACTTCCCCATTCAGGAAAAACGAGATTGGCCAGAATGTGTGCAGTCTAGAAGCTATCATCCTTCTTCCTCTTTACTCCCCTCACACTTCTTCCCCATCTTCTCTATCTCCCCACTGCTCAAAACCATCCTGTTATACTCTGATTGTGGTTTTTCCATGATATTAATTAAATGAAGATATTAAAATGGAATAATAATAGCCACCAACTTTGAATGTTACTGTGTGTTAAATACTATGCTATAGTTTTAAATTAATCATCTCATGTCACTCTTTCACATACACAGAATTACGTTTGTAAGCATACACATATACACACACCTATGAGGTGAGTACATAGTGCAAGAGAGCAAATTAAAGTTTAGAAAGCTTTAGTAAATTGTTCCAAACCTAACAGTTAGTAAGGAGTTAAAACCCAGTTCTAGGTACTGCTGAAATCCATGTGAGAGAACATTAACCTATGCTAATCACTTCCATCAGTTACCAGAGTGAAAACCTATTATCTTCATGCTCAGCTATTTTCATCCCTATAAAAATGTTTCCACCATTCATTTGTCAGTTTGTCATACTGTGGTGGCTTGTGTGTTGCTCTGATGCTAGAAGCTATGCCACTGGTATTTCAAAAACCAGCAGGTTCACCCATGGTAGACAGGTTACAGCAGAGCTTCCAGACTAAGAAAGACTAGCAAGAACCTGGGGATCTACTTCTAAAAAAAAATTGGCCAATGAAAAGTTTATGAATAGCAGTGGAACATTGTCTGATATAGTGCCGGAAGATGAGCCCCTCAAAGTTGGAAGTCATTCAAAATACAACTGCAGAAGAACTGCCTCCTCAAAATAAAGTCAATCTTAATAATGTGGATGGAGCCAAGCTTTCGGGACCTACATCGGCTGATGTGGCACAACTCAAAATGAGAAGAAACAGCTGCAAACATCCGTTAATAATCATAATGTGAAATGTAAAATGTATGAATCTAGGAAAATAGTAAGTCATTAAAAATTAAATGGGACACATAAAGATTGTTATCCTAGGCATTAGTGAGCCGAAATGGACTGGTATTGGTCATTTTGAATTGGACAAACATATGGTCTATTATGCCAGGAATGACAAGTTGAGAAGAAATGGCATCACATTCATCGTAAAGAACATTTCAAGATCTATCCTGAAGTACAGCCCTGTCAGTGACAGGATAATATCCACATGCTTACAAGGAAGACGAGTTAATTTGACTTATTCAAACTTGCACACCTACCACTAATGTTAAAGATGAAGAAATTGAAGATTTTTACCAACTTCTGCAGTCTGAAATTTATCAAACATGTAATTGGAATGCATTGATAATTACTGGTAATTGGAATGCAAAAGTGGGAAACAAAGAAGGATCTGTAGTTGGAAAATATGGCCTTGGCAATAAAAATGACACTGGAGATCATACAATAGAATTTTGCAAGACCAATGATTTATTCATTGCAAATACCTTTTCAAACAACATAAACAGTGACTATACACCTGGACCTCACCAGAGGAATACACAACAATCAAATCAACTGTTGTTGTGGTTCCTGTTAGATGCCATCATGTCAGTTCCAACTCATAGCAGTGACCCTATGTACAAAAAAACAAAACACTTTCTGGCCCTGCACCATCCTCACAATCGTTGCTATGTTTGAGTCTATGGTTGCAGCCACTGTATCAGTCTATCTCATTGAGGATCTTCCTCTCTTTTGCTGACCTTCTGCTTTACTGAGCATGATGTCCTTCTCCAGAGACTGGTCCCTCTTAATAACATGTCCAAAGTACCTAAGACAAAGTCTTGCCATCCTCGCTTCTAAGCAGCATTCTGGTTGTACTTCCAAGACAGATTTGTTCATTCTTCTGGCAGTCCATGGTATAGTCAATGTTCTTAGCCAATACCATAATCTAAAGGCATTAATTCTTTTTCAGTCTTCCTTATTCATTGTCCAGCTTGGCATGTTTATGAGGTGATTGAAAATGCCATGGCTTGGGTCAGGCGCACCTTAGTCCTCAGAGTGACATCTTTGTTTTTCAACACTTTAAAGAGATCTTTTGCATCAGATTTGCCCAAAGCAGTACTACATTTGATTTCTTGACCACTGCTTCCATCGGTATTGATTGTAAATGCAAGTAAAATGAAATCCTTGACAACTTCAATCTTTTCTCTGTTTATCATGATGTTGCTTATTTGTCCAGTTTTGAGGAATTTTGTTTTCTTTATGTTGAGGTATAATCCATACTGAAGTCTTTGATCTTCATCAGTAAGTGCTCCAAGTCCTCTTAGCTTTCAGCAAGCAAGGTTTTGTTATCTGCATATCTCTGGTTGTGAATGAGTCTTCCTCCAATCTGATGCCATGTTCTTCTTTTTACAGCCCAGGTTCTCGGATTATTTGCTCAGCATACAGATTGAATAAGTATGGTGAAAGGATACTACTCTGACACACACCTTTTCTGATTTTAAACTACTCAGTATCTCTTTGTTCTGTTCAAAGGACTGACTCTTGGTCTATGTACAGGTTCCTCATGAGCACAATTAAGTGTTCTGGAATTCCAATTCTTTTCCATGTTATGCATAATTTGTTAGATCCACAGAGTCATTTACCTTTGCATAGTCAGTAAAACACAGGTAACCATCTTTCTGGTACTCTCTGCTTTCAGCCAAGATCCACCTGACATCAGCAATGATATCCCTCGTTCCACATCCTCTTCTAAATCTGGTTTGAATTTCTGGTAGTTCCCTGTTGACGTACTGCTGCAACTACTTTTAGGTTATTTTCAGCAAAATTTTACTTTCATATAATTTGATAATTTCTGCATTCTGTTGGATCACCTTTCTTTGCATTGGGAAGAAATATGAATCTCTTCCCATCAGTTGGCCAGCTACCTATCTTTCAAATTTTTTGGCATAGACAAGTGAATACCTCCAGTGCTTCATCTGTTTGTTGAAATATCTCAGTTGGCATTCTGCCAGTTCTCAGAAACTTGTTTCTCGCCAATGCCTTCAACATAGCTTGGACTTCTTCCTTCAGCACCATTGGTTCTTGATCATAAACTACCTCCTGAAATAGCTGAACATCAACCAGTTCTTTTTGGTACAGTGACTCTGTTTTCCTTTTCATCTTCTTTTGATGCTTTTACTTCATCATTTCTTCCATTTGCTTTAGCTACGCTGTTCAAAGGCACATTTGAGTCTCTTCTGACATCTGTTTTGGTCTTTTTTTCTTTACTGTTTTTTAATAGCTTTTTGCTTTCTTCATGTATGATGTTCTTGATGTTATTCCACAACTCATTTGGTCTTAGGTCATTAGCTTTTAATGTGTCAAATCTATTCTTGAGATGGTCTCTAAATTCAGGTGGGATATACTCAAGTTCATATTTTGGCTCTCATGGACTTTTTTTAATCAACTACATCTGTATAAAGAGATGATGGAGAAGCTCAATATCATCAGTCAGAATAAGGCCAGGGGCAGACAGAGGAACAGACCATCAGTTGCTCATATGCAAGTTCAAGTTGAAGCTGAAGAAAATTAAAATAAATTTTAATTATGGTGTTGGCAAAGAATATTCAATGTACTATGGACTGCGAGAAGAATGAACCAATCTGTCTTGGAAGAAGAATAGTCAGAATGCTCCTTAGAAGCCAAAATGGCAAAACTCCATCTCACAAACTTTGGACATGTTATCAGGAGGGACCAGTCCCTGAAGAAGAACATCATGTTTGGTAAAGTAGAGGGTCACTGAAAAAGAGGAAGACCCTCAATCAGATGGAGTGACACTGTGGATCCAGCAATGGGCTCAAACATCAATGGTTTCGAGGATAGTGCAGAATCAACTAGTGTTTCGTTCTATTGTACCTAGGGTCGCTATGAGTCGGAACTAACAGGGCATTACCTAAGAACAACCACCACATAAAAATGCTTATGAGATTTACTCCCAGCAGGAGATGGGATATTGAATTAATCATACTATCCTGGATCCAAGTGGGTTGCACCTAAATACCTTTATTGCTTCTACATTCTCCCAACGTTATTATCCATGTCCAGTAGTGCTAAGGTCCTACTGCCTGGGTTTTCTGAGACTATTCCAGTTTCTCAAACTAGAGACCAAATATTAACCCAATCTTTTCCTAGAGCTTGGACTCTACGTCCGATGACTCCTAGCCAATGATGATCATTTTACTATATCAGACTTATTTATGTAGAATGTAATCTTTATGGGCACAAAAGACTTTTGTCTTTATTTTTTTTAAATTACTATTTCCCCATGCCTAGAGCAGTGCCTGACACATGAAAAATATTCAATAAATATTTTTAGAATTAATTGATTCAGCACAGATTAAGTGAGTATTTAATGATTGCTAAGAATATTATAATTTAGACAGCTGGCCTCCACCTTTTTGAGTCAGTCACACATCTAGTCTAAGCTTTCTAGACCCACATTCACAAAATCTCAGCTAATGCATACCGAACCTAATTGCCAACTTTTATTTCCAAGTCAGGATTCTATATGCTTTTCTTATAGCAGAATGTATTCACGGCTTTCATCTATCACATTGTCATGCTCACTACCTCTAGATGATTGTGAGTCTTATAGAATTTTCTTTCATGTAAGATTTTGGAATCCATGTTGTTTGATACTATCTTGAATAATGACTATCCATTTAGTTTCTTGAAGGCGTTTAGTTTCAGCTTCCATTTGACATCAATGTGAAGTTTTATGGGTGTCTATCTTGAAGTACAGGAAGGTAGAAAATATAAGAGAATAAAAATTCAATACTCTTCAGCTTAGTATTCAGCATCCCGCAGTCTGATCCAGAACTATCTTTCCAAGCAATGTGCTCCTTATGATTTTGCAAGCACATTCCACTTTGACAAATCTGAATTTATGTTTCCTTCTCCAATAATTTTGCTTCTTCCTCTTCCCCACACATTGAAATCCAGTGCCATCTATCAGTTTCACAATAATTCTTCCTTCTTGTGTGATGGTCTCTCTGACTAGTCATGTGATTTTTTTTAAATTAAATTAAACTATTATATCCAAGTTCTCAAGCTAAGCTGTCTATAAGTAGCAACAGTGATCAATCAGACATGGTCTGTTTCAAGAAACCTAGGGCATAGACGAAGAAATGATTATAATGAGAGTGAGAGGACCCACATAGACTCAGAACTGGATAATTCAGAAGAAGGGAGGGTTGCTGAATGCCTGCAGCTAACGGTCATTCTTGAGAAGAATTGTGAAGAATGAAAAGGTTCTTAATTATAGAAATGCTGGAAATGCATGCCAAGGGGAGCACATTACATGAGAAAAATCATAAGCTGCACGTGAGGGACTATGTTTGATTTGATTAGATCTTAAAGAATTTATTTAAAAAAAAAAGATTGTAGGAAAAAAGGTAGACAGTGACTAGAGGAGGTTAATAGAGGAACGTTAATACCTTTCTAAAGAACTTGAATTTTATTCTGCAGACAATGAATGAGGAAGCACTGATTTGTTTTGATGTATGCTGCTGTTGTGTTGTTGGTTGCTCTGGAGTTGATTCCACCTCATGGTGACCCCATGTGGTCAGAGTTGAATTGCTCCACAGCGTTTGTTTTCAAGGCTATGACATTTTAGAAGCAGATTGCCGGGCCTATCTTTCGAGACACTTCTGAGTGAGTTCAAACCCCCAACATTTTCAGCTAGTAGTTGAGTGCTTAACTGTTTGTACCACAATGATATAAAAGGAGCTGTCATTTTTTGAGGGGAAAAATGACAATAGTATGGAATGGACACCGAAGGACCTCCAAGTACTGCTAGAAAGATTGCCCTGGCCTAGCTAACACACACCCATAGTCTATGGCATCCCTGCAATCTGCATAAGGGTTCAATCCTGAGTGAGATCATAACTAGAGTCAATTACCTTCCAGTGAGAGGCCATCAGCCCTGAGCTCAACATGCCTCACATCCATCCTCCTTTCTTATCTCTAACACTACCTGAAGTATAAGACTCCTAAGTTCTCCATCATCACCCAGGGTCACATATGGCTTGGATCTTTGACTAATCTGACTCATTACTATATCCCTCATCTCTCTCTGGCCTTCCAAACCAGTCTTATGTACTCTTTGCATAGTGCATGCTGCCTGGGTTTGCATCCTGCATAGTACACTACTTACAGGCTATATAACTTCAGGAATGTTACTTAACATCTCTAGGCTTCCCTTTCCTCACCTTTGAAAAAGGAGAAAATAAGCGTACATGAGCTAGGCCTGGGTGGTACAAACAGTTAAGTGCTCTACTACAACAAGCCAAAAGTTTGGTGGTTCGAATCCACCCAGAGGTGCCTTGAAAAACAAGCCTGGCGATCTGCTCCTGAAAGAGCACAGCCTTGAAAATCTTATGGAGAAGTTCTACTCAGCACACATGGGGTTGCCATGAGATGGAATTGACTCAATGACAGCTAACAACAACAGCAACAAAGGTTGGCAGTTCAAACCCGCTCAGCAATGCCTTGGAAGACAGACCTGCTGATCTGCTTCTGAAGGTCACAGCCTTGAAAACTCTATGGAGCAATTCTATTCTACACACATGTGACTTTTGTTGTATTACCAATTTGCATTTGTAACTAACTCTTGTTGTTTTAATCTTTGTGTGTGTTGGTCTTATATCTCTAGTTCTAGGACTAGCATATCCAATAGCTACTTTTCTTCTCAGTAATTGCAAACCCAATATTTATACTCTTTTTGACACAATAAATATGTATAATCAATAATCGAATATGATGACAAATTTTGGATATATGGGAAAGAAGCCAGAAATAGGTGCCTAATGGATACAGAAGAACAGTTGTTATATTTGAATTGTTCAAAAAACAGAAAAACAATTCTTTTCCAAGGAGTAGACTTAGATCAGAGTTTCCTCACCTTCGCACCATTGACGTTTTAGGCCAGATAATTCTTTGTTGTCGAGAGCTGTCCTGTGTGGTGTAGGATGTTTGGCAGCATGCCTGGGCTCCACCTGATGGAGGCCAGTAAGTAGCCTTCCCTCTCAGTTGTGACAACAAAAAATGTCTTCAGATATTGTCAAATGTAATCTTGATAGGAAAAATCATCCCATGAACCACCAGCTTAGATGATAAGCAGCAACATGTCATCTGGCTCTTCATTACCAAGTGTATAGCTGAGGAAGAGCTTCAAACTTTACCCATTTAAGCACTGGAACGTCAAAATACACCAATCCATACTGTGCAGGTCATCTCGTACTCCAGGCAGGGTGATTCACTAAGAGGCCCTGTCTAAGCTGGTCTGCTGTGCCAAAGCCTCCTACCAGCTCCATCTCTGCTAGCAACTGCCAAATAGACTCAGACACAGGTGGCAGCAAAGAGCACTTCACATTTAATTGATGCAAAATTGGATTTGGGGTAATTGTACATAATTAGCCAATTTTGAGTCAGGCCATGTTTTTATTCTTTTGCTCATCTAAAATGCTACCTCTCTGTTTCATCACTTGGTTCATAACCTCAGTCTGGAGGCTCCAATAAAGCACAGTCTCCTCCCACCCATAAGGCCCTCTCTAAACTCCAACACGCAATGGGATTCCTGTTCTCTGTAAAGTCCTCCTGTACTAACAATGGCCAACACCTAATACTCCATTTTCTCTATTCCATCAACTCTCCAGCTGCTCTCTTCCCAATTAGATGGCCTATTCTTGAGGGATGGAGACTACTTTTTTGAATTTTGTTATTCTCCTACATCATCTGTACTCTACCTATTAATTAGTATAGAATAGGTGCCCAGTCGGTAATCTTCATTAATTTAAGTAAATGACTATAAATATTTATGCAAAATAGCATGGCAATGTGGTCACTGGCCTGAGTCAAAAAAATAAGGTGGCTTCAATTCAAGGTCATGATGGTGGCAAGGAAATTGCAGATACCTAGGAGAAGGTATGGCTGAATTTGCTTTAAATTGAGATGTTTGGGGAATCGTCAAAGACTTAGCTCTGTCATTATGGACATCTGCTAGGAATGCTAAAGGTAAACAATCACCTGAAAGATATATTTGCTTGCATGTAGTGGGAAACAGCAGCTCATTAGCTCTCTGCTTAGCTCGTTAACTCACCAGCTCGTTAGCCCTCTGCTCGTTAACTACTTAGCTCTGATTAGCTCTGCTCACTTCCTCCTCCTATCACTCACAGTGTGAATAAACTGCAAATCTGCCAGAGCAACAGATGGTCATTCCAGGTCCAGGGAGGGAGTTCAGGGCGTGGGGGACGGAGCCTTCCTACATTTTTCTGACCTTGAAAATATTCCATTTTATTGAAGTTTGTGGATTGTGGTGTAGCTGCATCAGGAAAGAAACTGGCACGGTTTTATTGTAAGATGTGGAAAGATTCACTTAGGTGGATTCCGTGGCATGACACACGTATGCAATTACCAGGCCACATAAGGCTTGTTGACTGTTGTCTACACGGAGGAACCCAGGGACTTTAAAACACAAGGAAAGTTCAGGAGTATTTCTAATGAGTGTTCATTAATGATTCGTCACACATGCAACCCTGTGCTGGGCACTGTGGGTATGTAAAAGATTCTGTTCAAGAGATCATGTTGAGGGTACAATATTTACTTGCATAGAACTGCTAGAGAACAACAAAACTGATTTTAAATCATTAATTAAATTCTATGATATAGAAAATATGCAATCTGGATGTACAGAAAAGAAAACAATTTAATTATTACTACAAAAAATGATTTTTCCCTGTTATTTAAATTATTCATGCAAAATAAAAAATTGGGTTTCCATTGCATTAATAACTGAAACAGCTGCATTGTCAATGTGGCTGTAGCAAGGCCAGGCCTTCATTTTAAGAACGTTTGATTACCTCCTCAGTTTACATGATATCTTACATCTACTTCCCATCAGCTGGAAAGTACACCATAGGTGATTAATTTATTATAGCTAAACTATTGTGCCTCCAGGTACCCAATACTTGACTAGTTTCCACCGAGTTAATTCCAACTCATGGTGACTCCATGTGTATTAGAGTAGAACTGTGCTTCATAGGGTATTCAGTGGTTGACTTTTTAGAAGTAGGTCACCAGCCCTTCTTTCCAAGGCCGCTCTGGGTAGAATTGAACATCTAACTTTTCAGTTGGCAGCCAAGCATGTTAACCATTTGCACTACTCAGTGACTCCACCCAATACTTGAAGGTATATGTTAACTGGAAATGATAAGAAATTAAATAATGTTTAGGCTTCTTCCTTTTTTTCATCCACATATTCACATGTCCATATCAACAATGACCCACAAGGTATTTGATATAGCATCTACAACTAATAGCTTAGTCTGAATCTGTTTGTCATATTACCGGGCAAGACTCTGATAAAGAATAGTAGATGGGATGTTAAAGTTTTGATATGGAGGGGAGAGACACAAGAAATACATAAATGGAACTCGTACACTGGGAGAAATTTCCTGGTAGAACAGTCTAGATACTGTTCCTGAGCACCGAGGGACAACAGGGACTCTGCACAGCTGAGGGAGAAGGTCTTGCCAGGAATAGGGGACTGGAGATAAAGAGAGAAGGACACTGATAACCAATTGTATCTGCCTTGCACTGTAATGGACGACTGGTCCTGTCTGCAGGGAGGGGCTGCTGCCAGCCAAGTGGTTCTTGCCTGCTAGGCAACGCCTCATTGATTTTAAGCCATGCGAATACAGTCTGTCTTATTGCTACCTCATCATCTAAAAAATAAAAAGAGAAAATAGCAAAAATGCGAGACCTTTCTTAGATGCCTGGGGCTTTCTTTCTTTGGCTGCAAGAACTTCTGAAAAAGGAAACATAAACAAAATATATTTCCTTCTGCCCATAACAAACAGAGACTAAAAATACTGTTACAACTGTACAATAGTCTAAGGTCAATGTATTCCCTCTTCATGGCTATGAAAACCTGACCTGCATAAGGCATTAAAATTCATAACACATGAAAATTAGGGAGTTCTGGAAGCACTTTCTTCTATATAAGTACAAATTTTCTCTGCCTACATCTAGCATTTAAAGGAAACCATCCAGATAATTAAAATGCCTATAAATGAAATGTCAAAGTTAAATGTTTCTTTTAAGTCTTAATGCTTAGGCAAAGCGAAACCTTTATTCTGAAATAATACGCTTTAAATACTAGCGGTATCTTGTGAGGGAGTAGAATAATTAAGGTTTACCACATAAAATGGGTCTACTGGTCTACGGGCCGCTCCACTCAGTAAGTAACCTTTATGAAGGGTAATGCGATAATCATGTGTACTTTTTGTCCTTAAATACTGCCATTATTTTAAACATGAATCTAGCTAGTGTGGATAAAGCTAACATTACAATGCACACAGAATGAATTAATCACACAAATATAGAAAACAGAGTTGTTGAGTTAGGCAGATTTTGATTTGATTTTTGTGCAGTTTGCTTCCTTCTCCCCCCCCCCCCAGGTATTACTGTGATGTTATGTGCTTCGTTTCCTACCCTCTTATGTACACCACTCTCACCTGGATATCAATGGCATGGGGCAACAACTGTGGGCTCTACCTAGGTTTCGGGCAGTTGTGACACATCTGAGCTGGGACAGAGTTTGAATACAACTCAATCTCTTGGTCATGATGTGGATCTATTCTGGATTAATAAACTGTAATTTTTTCTAAAGAGTCCTATTGTTATCCACAAGGTTTATATCAAACATTTCACACACCATACACACATGCACGCCCACACACACACACACGCACACTCATACACACAGACTGTCAGTTTCCCTTTTGAATGTTAGGGTAACTGACCTCCCCATGTTTGCCTTAGTAGGTGAAACTCTTTAACCATCCAAGAAGATCTGTGTCTTACCAAAAAGGCAATGGCACAGGTCCGGGGTGGGGTTGGGCCCCTCTGAACAGGAGGAAGGAAACATGATGTCATAATTGCTAGATAGTGTGCTCTGCTATGACCTATAAACATCTCTACCACTCTGCAATGCTAATCAGGCAAGACTGTGACTTACTTTGCTCCCTGAAGGCCAGCAGGAATTGACTTCTCCACCCTCACCTTTTGCTGTCTGGTAATATATTGCCTACTGGGAAGGAGGAAATATCTTTGAGGGACAGCCTTTAGTTCTGTAGAAGATAGTTCAGACTGGAACTGGTTCTTACTTTATATGGACCCTGCTCTGACTTCCCTTTGTTGGTGGCATTCTGGAGGCCAGATGTGGGATGGCATCACTAGTCATCAGTGAGGAGATCATACTTCTAACCGATGTATGCCTTACTCCTGCAATCACATATTATCTTTTTGTTTAAAAATACCCACCTCCTTGTGTTTGAGTGGCAGATGGTGGAGATAGGCAGCTTCCCTTTCAGGCAGGTAGCACATTAAAAAAGCAAGAACAAACCACACTTTTGGAGGAGAGGCAAAATGTCAAATACAAAAGCTAGCCTTTAGCAGTCTGGCTGATGTTAGTGGCAGAGGTTCATGCTAATAGAGCCCCCTGCCCATGGGATACCAGACACAATTGTTTGACTTGATTGGGAAGTAAGTGGGACTGTATATCACTGAGTGAAAATTGTGCATGTTTAAGTGCAGGGGGCAGAGAAATAATTGAGTCTTAGGTTCAGTCACACTTTGGTTTTGGCATGGAAGGACTTAGAGACAGAGATTCTGAAGGGCAGATGTTGGCCCCATGTTTGTGGAGGGTTCAGAACCTCTCCTCACTCCTCAAGTCTATGCCCTGCTTTTCCTCCTTGAGAGATGCCAGAATACCTGCAATGAAATAATCCTGAACATATACCCTAACACTCACATAATGACTAATTTCTAAGGATGATGTGAAACCTCAGCAAAGAGTTCTGGAGGAACTAGTTTCCGTATTAGGACTTTTGAGGTGGTTCTAAGGCCCTTGTTCCAACCAGCCTTCTTTTCTAGTTGTAGCACTCAGGAATGGCCTCCTTTTGATGTTCATCTTAGAAGAGATATCCTAATACAACTATTTCAATAAGACAACTGGATAATAGAAGAATTAATATTGTAAAATTTTGCACAAAGTTGTATTCCCCAAAACAATATGTTGAAGTTTTAACACCTGGTGTCTGTGAATTTGACCTTGTTTGGAAATGGAGATCTATGATTGTTAAGGTTGTGTGTCAACTTGGCTGGGCCATGATTCTCAGTGGTTTGGCAGTTATGATGTAGTTTGGCAGTCATGATGTAGTTTGGCAGTCATATAATGATATGATCACCTCCATAATGAGATTTGATATAATGTGATCACCTCCATGATGGGATCTGCTGTGAGTAGCCAATCAGCTGAAAGTAAGTTTCCTTTGGAGGGTAGCCTGCATCCAATATAGGTGAATTTTCTGGCAAGGCTTGTGGGCTTTTGCTCACTCTAGATCCTGCAGCTGGCTCCTATTCGTCTGACGTCCAGTTCTTGGGACTTGAGCTAGCAGCTTACCTGCCATTTTGACTGCCAGTCTTGGGATTTGTCAGTCTTTGCGTCATGTCAGCCAGAGCCCTGTTGTCTGACTTGCCAATCTTGAGTTCACCAGCCCCTGCAGCTACTTGAATCAGCAGAAGCCTCCAGCGTGATCTATGGACTTCGGACATCCCAGCCTCTACAACTGCATGAACCAATTCCTTAATATAAATCTCTCTCTCTGTATATTTATACGCTTTTCTGGTTTTGCTTCTCTAAAGAACCCAGCCTAAGACATTTGGTACCAGGAGTGGTTCTAGAGAAACAAAATTGTAAGAATGAGTTTTCTAAATTGGTTTTCAAGTCTAGTTAGTCTTAAAAAATGTTGATGACTCTGCTTGCAATAGTAAAGAGGGCACTGCTAATTCATGGCGTGAAGTGGCAATAGAAATACGCAAAATATCACCACCGATAGATCATATATTAGTGAAAGGCAAGGCTTTGGGTGGTCACATGTTTAATACATTTCTACAATTTTGTCATAATGAGAAGTATAAGGAAGCTGGTTGGTTGGTCCCAGACGAAGTGGTGAAAAAAAGAGATGAGCTTAAGGCTTCAGAGTCAAAGCTTAAGTGTTACATTTCTACAATTTTGTCATAATGAGAAGTATAAGGAAGCTGGTTGGTTGGTCCCAGACGAAGTGGTGAAAAAAAGAGATGAGCTTAAGGCTTCAGAGTCAAAGCTTAAGTGTTGCATAAACGACTCAAAATTTCCACTTGTGCCTTGAAAGAAAGCCTTATTTCTTGCAGTAACAGAGCTGATATTGCCAAAAAACAAACCTGGAGTCTTATTATAAGAGTGGCTGACTTACAATGCCAACTGAATTGCCAACCTGAGTGGTGACTGAAGTTAAAGTGAAGGCATTGATTGGGAAGAAATAGAATCCTGATACTAGGGATGGAGATTATGCATGGGCTCAACAACATGGACTTCCACTCACTGAAGCCGACTTGGCTACAGTCACTGCTGAGTGCAAAATCTGCCAGCAGCAGAGACAAACACTGAGTCCTTGATATGGCACCATTACTCTAAGTGATCAGTCAGCAACCTGGTGGAAGTTTGATCACATCGGACTGCTTCCATCATGGAAAGGACATCATTTTGTACTTACTGGAATAGACACTTACTCTGGAGGGATTTACCTTCCCTGAATGACATGCTTCTGCCACTTATAGACTGCCTTATCCACCGTCACGGTATCCCACACAGCCTCATCTCAGATCAAGGGACTCACTTCACAGCAAATGAAGTGCAGCAATGGGCCCATGCTCATGGAATTCACTGGTCTTACCATGTTCCCCATCATCCTGAAGCAGCTGGCTTGATAGAATGATGGAATGGCCTTCTAAAGACACAATTACGGCACCAGCCAGGTGACAATACCTTGCAGGGTTGGGGCAATGTTCTCCAGGAGGGTGTATATGCTCTAAACCAGGGTCCAATGTATGGTGCTGTTTCTCCCATAGCCAGGATTCACGGGTCCAGGAATCAAGGTGTGGAAATGGGAGTGGCCACTCACTATTACCCCTAGTGATCCACTCACAAAATTTTTGTTTCCTGTCCCCACTACCCTATGCTCTGCATGTCTAGATGTCTTAATTCCAAAGGGAGGAATGCACTCACCTAGAGACACATCACTGATTTCATTGAACTGGAAGTTAAGATTGCCACCTGGCCACTTTGTGCTCCTTATGCCTCTGGATAAACAGGCAAAGAAGGGAGTTAGCATATTGGCTTGTGTGACTGATCCTGATTACCAAGAGGCTATCAGATTGATACTATACAACGGAGGCAAAGAAGAGTATGTCTAGAATGCAGAAGATCCCTTAGGGCTTCTCTTGGTACTACTATTCCCTATGATTAAAGTCAATGAAAAACTACAGCAACCCAATTCTGACATGACTACTAATGGCCCAGACCCTTCAGGAATGAAGGTTTGGGTGACCCCATCAGGCAGAGAACCACAACCAGCTGAGGTGCTTGTTGAGGGCAAAGGGAATAAGGAATGGGTGGTGTAAGAAGGTAGTTCTAGATACCGGTTACGACCACTTGACCAGTTGCAGAAACAAAGACTGTAATTGTTATGAGTATTTCTGCCTAGTATATGTGCATCAAATATTTTTTGTTTTCTTATAAAATATGAAATGTTAACCGGGCTAGTGCATTTTCGATCATATGTGTGTTAGTTGTATCATGTTAGGTGCAAGTATGACTTTATAATTGTCTTTATTCAGAGATTATGTATGGTTTCAGGAGATGTGTACAAGTGCAAAGTTGACAAGTGGTGGACTGTGATCATTAAGGTTATGTGTCAACTTGGCTAGGCCATGATTCTCAGTGATTTGGCAGTTGTGATGTAGTTTGGCAGTCATATAATGATGTGATCACCTCCATGATAAGATTTGATATAATGTGATCATCTCCACGATGAGATCTGCTCTGAGTAGCCAATCAGTTGAAAGAGAGTTTCCTTGGAGGTGTGGCCTACATTAATATAGGTGAATTTTCTGGCAAGGCTTGTGGGCTCTCCTTACTCTGGATCCTCCAGTTGGCTCCTGTTTGTCTGACTTCCAGTCCTTGGGACTTGAGCTAGCAGCTTGCCTGTCAATCTTGGAATTTGTTGGTCTTCACAGCCTGTGAGCCAGAGCCCTGACGTCTGACTTGCCAGTCTTGAGTTTGCCAGCCCCTGTGGCTATGTAAATCAGGAGAAGCCTCCAGCCTGACTCAAAAATTTGGGACTTTCCAGCATCTACAACTGTGTGAACTATTTCCTTACTATAAATCTCTCTCTATATATATATTTATATGCTTTACTAGTTTTGATTGTCTAGAGAACTCAGCCTAAGACAGGGTCTTTGGAAATTTTAAGTTAACATGATGTCATACTGGAGAAGGATGGGTCCTAATTTAATACTAGTGGTGTCCTTATAAAAGAGGAGAAGACACACAGAGGGAAGATAGCCATATGACAACAGAGGCAGAGATTGGGGTGATCTACAAGTTAAGGACACCAAGGATCACCAGCTGTCACCAGAAGCTGGGAGGGAGTCATGGAATAAATTCACCCTCAGAGCCTTCATAAGAAATTAACACAGCCTACCCTGGTTCAAACTTTTAGCCTCTGGAAATGTGAGCCAATACTTTTTTTTTTTTTTCTTTTAAGTCACCCAGTTTGTGGTACTTTGCTACAGCAGCTTTAGAAATCCAATATTCATGGTTAGTATTTCAGAAAATCAGGTCAAAATCCAAAATAATTCCAATAGTTTGAAAACAGAAACAGGAAAAGATACGTGCAGGAATGCAGAGCAAATCAAACTTCTTACATTCCCTTCTACCCATTGCCGTCAAGTTGATTCCAACTCGTAGCAACCCTTTAGGACAGAGTAGAACTGCTCCATAAGGTTTCCAACGCTGTAAATCTTTACAGAAGCATGCTGCCACATCTTTCTCCTGCAGAGCATCTGGTGGCTTCAAACCGCTGACCTTTCGATTAGCAGCCAAGCTCTTAACCCCCGCACCACGAGGGCTCCTTACATTCTCTTCTACAGTCAATTAATTTAAATAAAAAATGGAGTTTTCTAACTTTTTATTTGCTTGTTTCTTTGTTTTGCTTAAGAAGCAAGGAGAGATATTACTACTCAAAAGTTTTCAATTATTATTTTACTCACTTTTAAATTCAACTAACACGTTCAATTTTTGAAAAGTGTCTCTCCTGCCACTACTCTATAACAGAGGGTACAAACAGGGTTCAAGCTCCTTTAGAAAATGCTGAAAGCAGTGCACTCAGGTCTGGATTGCAACCTCTGGCAAGGCACTATGAATAAGAGATTAGGTGAATTGGCATGATAATTACATATTGGGTGTCAAGTTGAACCTGTCATCCTCCCTGACCTTCCTCAACCTCTGTCCCCTGGCCCTGCAACCGTGTTTGCTCCTGTTTCCTCAGTCATTGAATTCCAAGTACCCAGTTTCACAAACGAGAAATTGTTATACTCCTTATCTCTTATTCACTCATATGTAATCAGTTACCAAGTACTGTCAATTCTATCTTCTAAAATTCTCTCAATCTGTCCATTTCATGTGACCTCCATTACCACCACCTAGTTCAGTACCAGTTCATCCCCAGTACCCAGACATCTTTCCTGGGTTACTTCAAAAGCCTTTAACTAGTTTACTTGTCTTTCAATACTGCCTCTCTCTAGTCTGTTCTCACCAAAACTAGGGAATTCTTTCTAGTCTTTCCCAATTCTTTCCAAAACCTGCCAATGGTTTCCCAAAGTCTTAGGATTAAAAAAAAAAAAAAAAACTTCATAAGAAGGCCTTGTACAACCTTGCCATGTATGACCTGGCATTTTAATAACTCTCCAAACTCATCATCTGTCACTACTAATTGCACACTACCTGTCGACGTACCAAATGACTTTCTATTCCTCAAATGAGACATGATCCCTTTGTCCTCTAGGCATTTATGCCTCTGATTCTCTCTGCCTGAAAAACTCTTCTCTTTTCCAACCCCTCTGCTTTTCCTATTTTCCCTTCTGTTTCAGATTAAAGATTCTTTTCCCAAAAACTTTCCTGACTGCCCCACTCCACTCCGTCTCTGCAGTAGCTCTCCCTTCTGTGAGCTTACAGGGCCCAGGTGTTTATCTTACCACACTCACAATATTAATTGTAATACATCTTTTAGCACAATGAGAGTAAATACCTTAATATCTTCTTTGTTCCTATATCTTTAATGTTTGCCCCAGAGGCATGATTTACCAAATATATGTTGTATAAATAAATAATATTCCCACTATAATCTAAATATCATCTAAACATGTTCGTTTTATTTTTTCCTGGGTCTTGAGAGAGTAGATACTATTCAGACTCAGATATTCTTCCATTCACTATTCACCTAATCAATTCCATGAAAACAGATAAGTATGGTTTAGATCATATAATAAAAAGAACGATTAATAGTAAGTCTGTGTAAAGTATAGTACTGCATGGTTTTTGTTGTCCTATCTAGCACCTCATACAATGACTGTGCTCCCCATTCCATTTCCAAGTGCCCACAGCTGTTCCACTTTGGATCTAAAATCCAAAATTAGTTTTGATTTATTCTAAAGCTTAGACACTTAATAAATTTTTCCTGAGGATCAATCCAAGTGCTGCTTCTCTTAGCACTGTGAATAAAAGGAAGCATGGGAAGCTACAAAAGCACAGGGCTCATGTTCGGTAGATTTGGTCTCTACCTCTGCTTGTGAGATTGAGCAAAGCGTTTCATCTCTTGGATTAGAAGACTTTTGAACAAATTGATTTTTAAAATATGTCCTTACAACTGTTAGTCTATGTTATTGTGCCCAGATTTGACCATTAAAATGTTAATCATCAAAACCACAGCATCACTTCATACAATATCGCTTCTCTATTTACCTGACACAACAGAGGATGAAGGGAAGTCAAGAATAGGAGGAGAAAATGGAATGTGTGACTAATTGTCTCCATGAACAACTGTCTCCTTTGCCATGAGACCAGAAGAACTGGCTAGTACTGGGCTATCATTACTGAAGGTTTTGATTAAAGATTCTATAGAAGGATCTTGATATCAATGGAGAATATGCAGAACAGAATTTTAAATTATCATGGAATCCAGACTTTCTGGAGCCATAGAGGCCGGTTGAACCCCTGAAACTATTGCCTTGAGATAATCTTTAAAACTTAAACCAAAAATATTCCTTGAAGTCTTCTTAAAACCAAGCAATAGTTTAGCTTAACTAGTAAAGAATGTCTGCCTTGGGCATTATGCTCTTTTACGATCTGTCTATCTTGAATCAAATTGACAACAGAAACTTGAAGGATTAGGTAGGAACCATAGCGGGCAGTGAATTTTGGTTAATGAGGGAGGAACAACTCAAAAAAGGAGGGTGAGAATGGTTGCACAACATGAAGAATGCAATCAATGTCACTGAATTGTTTACAAAGAAACTTGAATCGGTGTATTTTTTTTTTTTCTGTGTATATTCTCAACAACAATAACAAAAAATTAAATTATTTTTTAAAAAAAAAGAAAAAACAGGTGTGACAAGCATGTGGAGAAATTGGAAGCCTCATCTATTGCTGGTGGGACTATAAAATGGTACAACCACTGCAGAAAACAGTTTGGTGGTTCCTCAAAAAACTAAGCACAGAATTACCATATGACCCAGAAATTCTACTCCTAGGCATATAGCCAAAAGAATTGAAAGCAGGAATTCAAACAGATATTGGTACATCAGTGTTCATTGTAGCACTATTCACAATAGTCAAGAGGTAGAAACAGCCTAAATGTTCACCAACAGATGAATGGATATGTAAAATGTGGGACATACATTCAATGGAATATAACTCTGCCATAAAGAGAAATGAAATCCTGATACATGACACAACATGGATAAATCTGGAAAATATTATGCTGAGTGAAGTCAGTCACAAAGAGACAAATATTATATGATCCTACTTACATGAAATAAACAGGCCAGTGTATAGAGACCGAAGTTTATTAGTGGTTACCAGGAGTGGGTTGGAGGGAAGCGGAATGGGAGACTCACTGCTTAGGATACCCTAAACTTCTGTTAAGAGTGATGGAAAAATTTGGAAACAGATAATGTTAGTGATTGAACAACATGATAAATATAAATGATATCACTGAATTGTATGCCTAAAGAATGTTGAAATGGCAAAAATGCATTACATATATATTTTCCAAAATAAAAATTGTGCAAAAAGTTAATCATCCTAAACCTCACTAGGTTTCTTTGCTGCAAATTTCCCAGTAGGGGAAGAAACAATGCATTCCCATTGTTGGCTGCACTCCCGCAATACACCTCCCCTGGACCAGTTACTGGGCACTTTGTTTACTGCTTTAGTTTTTCAAACAGCATCATTTTTACCTTGAGCATCCACACAACTTTAGAAGACAAACATTATGCTTGTGATTATGTATTCTCCTAATATCCTACTAAGAGTTTTGTACAAAAGTGTTCATAAATATTTATTGAGATATTGCTTTTTAGCAAATATTCACTGAGTGCTAATATGGGTTGAGGAAAAAAATGACCATCAAAATACTCTTTGAATTATCATTCTGGTAGAGAATCAGTAGTGAGAAATCAACGCTTAAATACTTTCTGAATGTAAAGTATTAAAATGCTCACAGCAGTGATCAGATTTTTTTGTTTCCTGAAGCTCCTTAGATCCTGCCATTTGGCATGTGGAGGCATTTTGCTAGGCAAGATTTGCTTTGTTCTACTGCAATAAGCCATAAAGAGAAACTATTTTGCTAGTAAAATAAAACCCCTGGCATAAACCTCCTTTAAAAAATCTTCTACTTGATTGCAGAGGAATTATTTCAGTATTAAAATGGATTTTTTTCCAATAAAAATGCTACAAAACTTCAAAAGTTCTTTGCTTCCTCTAAAAGTTACTTCCTTTAGAAGTTCAGCTTCGGTGGATCATGAGATAATTCCATTCTTTGTACCAAGTGCTGGCACAATATATGGAGTTGCTTGACTCTGCTGCGCTTTGTAACCAAATCCTGAGGGACCGCAAGTCAGTGACCACACAATCCCAAGACCCCATTATACACTGTCACCACACCCTTCTTCTGGAGGAAGGGAAAGAGAGAAGCAGGAAATTCCTTTTGAGAGAGCCATCCTGATCTCAAACCTATTCCTGATTTAAAGGGAGACTTGGTTAAACACTTAAGGATATTAAATAGACATAATTTTCAAAGTCAAAGGAGAGATTTTTAACAGCATTTCGAGAAATTTAGAGGAGAAAACAGTAAAATATGAGAGCAGAAAGGGAAAGAATATGAGTGAGAAAGGGCAAAGTATTTGCCGGAATCTTTTACCATAGTGCTGTCATTTCTCAGCCAGCGCAAATGGTTTGCTCTTGACTACTAACTAAAAGGTTGGCGGTTTGAATCCACCCACTGACACCACAGAAGAAAAGCCTGGCAATCTGTTTCTGTAAAGATTACAGCCAAGAAAACCCTATGGAGCAGTTCTATTCTGTAATACATTAAGTCCTCATGAGTCAGAATCAACTTGACCCTAATGGATTTGGTTTTCTTACCATATTAACCCACGCTTAGATGACGTATACAATAGACATTCACTGAGCTTACACCATTAAAATAAATATTGTGTCTCAGCTGAGAGGTCACCACTTTGGAAAAAACCAAAAAAGTAATCTGATACATAAAATTCCAAATTATTTGAAAGATATGAAATTAGTTGTTCTCCCCACCTCAGTTGCTTCTTATTCTGTGTGTTTGTTTGCTTTGACTTACACTGAACGCAATTCCAGAGACCATGTCACACCCATCGAATAGACTGAACTTTTCACTTTTCACGGAGTGTTTGCGGAAAGAGGGCACAGTTGTCTCGTTTCCACAGAGCAAGTTTTCACAAACGACGCACGGTTCTAGGGAAAATGAGTTTTGAATTTAGGTAGATGTGGTTTTCAATTCTGATTTTATTGGTTACATAATTTGAGGCAGGTCACTTCACTATTTTGAAACTCAGTTTTCTTGTTTGCAAAATATGATTAATTAAAGTCTCATATTATGTTGATACATATTTACCAAAAGCCAAAAAAAGAAACCAAAAACCTGTTGCTGTTGAGTCAATTAGTGACCCTATAGGACAGAGTAGAACTACCCCACAGGGTTTCCAAGGAGTAGCTGGTGGATTCGAACTGCCAACCTTTTGATTAGCAGCCAAGTTCTTAACCACTGTGCCACCAGGGCTCCACAGGACACTGTTTCTGCCAGGTTCATATATACCAAAACTTAATAAATAACAGCTAGTACATAAGAGAGGAAGACCTTCTCCCCTGCATTGATTGAGAAGACTCTACTGTCTCTAATGGCAGCAAACAGCAGAATGTAGGTCAAACAAAAAAGGTCAGGGACATGCTCTACTGCTCCAAAGTTTTGAAAGAAGGCATGTCACAGGATTTTAGGTTAAGAGGTCAGTGTGAGACACTGGGTTGAGGAAGAGGGGAATAGAACGGTAGAGAAAGACAGAAGGGAAGGTGATGGGATCTAGAAAATGGTCTTAATTTCTCCAGTGTTGACGCTGTAACTCTGCTCCCTATGGCTTCAAACCATCCAATTGTTATTTCCTGCCCTGACTATGCTCTATGCAGTGCCTAAATGAGGGCCTGTTGATTGGTACAGAAGTCACTGCAGAGCAAAGCAAACTGTGTCACTTTGACAGGGCTCTGCACCTTAGCAGCCAGCTTTGATGTTTAAGTTCCTCCTTAACCAAATTATGAATGCTCTATTTCTCTCCATTGCCGCTGTAATGAACTTTAACTGTACTTATATGCAGGGCTCCTTGGACTGGATTTCTCATCTCCTTTGGTGCCCATACTCTCCTGAGTACTGCAAATCCTGGTGGAAATGAATGTGGCAATATAACTGGGAGCAAAGACAAAAGGATGCTTCACCAGATGGGGAAACACTGTGAAGAATGAAAGGTCAGAGAACAGTTAAGGTGAAGGGAGGAAAGGATATATTTGAAATGAATAAAATATGTGAAATGTTTGAAATATATTTTAAATCCCTGTTGCATCTGTTTACTTCTATCCAATGTAAGATTCAAGAGGTAGGCTTATGCAATGTAGTTATGACTGGATACAATTAACGTACAAAATTTTCCAGCAATCCTGAGAAATTTGATTTGCTATCTCTGTCATCTATATGCTGTTTTATATGTTTTCAATGCACTTTCACATGTTACACGTACCTCCCTCAATGAATTAGTGACAAAAACACAAGTGTCACAATTCCTCATCCAAGTATTTCCCCATTACATCCCACCAGGGGAGCGAGGGGGGAGCATAGACTAAGGAGAACTTAAGGAGCCTTGGTGGCCCATGGGGCTTGCGATCAGCTCCTAACCCAAAGGTTGGCAGTTCAAATCAACCCAGCCACTTCACTGAAGAAAGACCTGGAGAACTGGTTCTGTAAATATTACAGCCAAGAAAGCCCTATGGAGCAGTTCTACTCTGTAACATAACGGGGTTACCATGGGTCAGAGGTCAACTCAGTGGCAGCTAACAACAACAGGAACTTAATATTTATTTTACAAAAATAAAACAACATAAGGGTTAAGAGTTCAGCTTCTATTATCTTGTCTGCATTCTGTCATTTACTAGATATGTAATCTTGACAAACTAGTCTCAGTATTCCCATCTTTAAAATGGATATAATACTATCCACTTCAAAGAACAGTAATTAGGGTCTAAAAAATATTTCCTGTATTACAATGTGGTTTGACTTTACTACATCTTACCACTCTTTCCTTCTTCTTCTTATTTTTCTTTAACTTCTTTTTTCTTCATAACAATAATAATTCAATAAATGGTAGTTAATGCCACAGACTTGACTAAACGCTGTCTAAACACTAAACTTGACTAAACCTAATTTGATCTTCACAAAAATCTTATGGTACGGTACTATTATTATTCTGATTTTACATATGGGGAAATTGAGAAACAAAAAGATTGCAGAAACTGGCCGATCAGTGAGCTAATGTTTTATCTGAGATTTGCATTCAGGAAGAACTACCTTTTCCTATTCATAAGCACTACAGCTTATTGCTTCTCACCTTAATATCTTTAACATACAATCAGATTTTATCTTAAGTTATAAGCTCAGTAGAAATGAGATTTCAAGCATAATTAATTAATTTATTTAATACCTGTAACAGAAAGGAGAGATTATGCATAGCTGGGCTTCATGGATGAGGTGATAATAATTGAGGGAAAGGATACTGGAAAGCTATAACAAAATATCTCTAAGCCTAGATGTATTCAGTACCTTCCCTGTATCTAAAGACAGTGCACTTTCTCTCCAGAAGCAAATCTACTTCATTCAAGGTATGACAATTAAGTGAGACTCCACACACTGTAAAAAAACAGTTGCTATCAATTCAACTCCAGCTCATGGCAACACCATGTGTGTCAGAGTACAACTGTTTTCCAAGGCTCATTTTTCAGAAGTAGATCACCAGGCCTTTCTTCTGAGGTAACTCTGGATGGACTTGAACTTCCAACCTTTCAGTTAGTAGCTAGACGTGTTAAACATTGGCACCATCCAGGGACTCTATACACACTATAATGGCTCTATGTATACTTCCTTCTCCTCCCAGTCAATCTCTGCCAACCCTGGATGTAGGAGCTTTCCTTTAGCACCTACTTCAGTCTATGAGAACTGTCTATCTCTAGCCCTGCCTCTCAGTGACTGTCTTGTCCTCATGGAAGTCCATCCTGCTGCTGAAGGTTTGCTCAATGGTCTCTTGCTGGAGGATATAGTTATACTTTTGTCAACTTGATGGTACATAAGTTTGCTCACTTTGAAAGAAGTTGCCTAAAACAAAGCTTCAGATTTTGGGGAGAACTGAGATGCTGATGTCAACAGATGACAAATTAGATGCCTAAGAATGCAAGAATCCTTACGGTATGGATTTTAACATAATTATCAATACATTCCTTTCAGCTACTTTCCCATTTTAATTGCACACAGTTTATGTCTTTGTTTTATGCAGCTATTTCTATGAGAGGAGAATGGAAGCAGCGAGATGAAAATGAAAGAATTATGCAAAGGAATCGAAGGCTTGCCAAATACTGAATTTGTCGTTTCTACTTTGTGCATGATTTATGCACGATTACATTTTCCAGTGTATTATCCTGCAAGCTACTTCCCTATACAGTCCTAGTTTTTTTTTTTTCTGGTGTCTATTTAGATTGAGACAAATACGCTGCTTTTATTTTCATTCATAAAGCCAATAACTTTTTTGGGGGGGATGGGGGGAGATGTGGAATTTCTTTATTTTAGAATAAACAGGATCCATGATTCCTTGTATTTTTCCTATTTGACTTGATGTTACACTTTGTCACCATTCTGGCCAATTTCCTCCTAACCTACTCAAAGGATGAAAAACAGGTCAAAAGCTGATTTATCTTTGCTGGTCAGTATTGTACCAAATATTTAGCTGTTTTCTTTCTAGCTGCATTAGCAGAGAGGAAGAAGTAAAGGCTTTTACCCCTGGGTAAGCTAGGAGGTATGGATGGAAAAAGAGACTGATTTTGTTTGTTTGTTTGTTTTTTTAAGGTACAGAGAAGATCATATGAAAATGTTTCACAACCCAGGCTAAATAATGATGGATTGCAGAAGGAAGGTGCAAAAAAAGTAGAAGGATGTTACCCCAAAGTGGGGAGAGCAGACAAATATAAATGGGCATACAGTCAGGATTAGAAACTGTGTCAACAGGAAATTGATCCTATGATCAGGCTGGGCTTCAGTGTTAGGATGGTTGTGCTAGGATGGCAAAGCAGGTGGTTATGATCATGACAGAGCTGCAGTTCCAGAATATAGAAAAAAAAAAAAAAAAAAAAAAAACGCATTCTGCCAAAAAGGGGATTTAGTCTCTGGCTTCTAGTGAGAAGCCTTATTACCAGATACCTTATCCTTGGAGGTAGGAGAGGGAATCCAGGTCTTTGAAATGAAGTGAAGAAAATCTGTGTTTAGAATGAACAGTCAAGGAGACATAATGGTATACCACAACATGATTCTAAACGTGTTTTAATATATCCTGCTTTATGTCAGAATCAGTCTTGGTAATGGGAAGAAGGTAAGGTATAAAAGTTAGAATCTAGTATGACCCAATAGGAATTTTCTGAAATCCATCTTCAACATTCTAGGAAATGAAATTATGAAATAAAGTTTAAGCAGTTGTCT
>NW_004444014.1:8828702-8831669 GCF_000243295.1 Trichechus manatus latirostris | reverse complement strand
CACCAGGCCTTTCTTCTGAGGTAACTCTGGATGGACTTGAACTTCCAACCTTTCAGTTAGTAGCTAGACGTGTTAAACATTGGCACCATCCAGGGACTCTATACACACTATAATGGCTCTATGTATACTTCCTTCTCCTCCCAGTCAATCTCTGCCAACCCTGGATGTAGGAGCTTTCCTTTAGCACCTACTTCAGTCTATGAGAACTGTCTATCTCTAGCCCTGCCTCTCAGTGACTGTCTTGTCCTCATGGAAGTCCATCCTGCTGCTGAAGGTTTGCTCAATGGTCTCTTGCTGGAGGATATAGTTATACTTTTGTCAACTTGATGGTACATAAGTTTGCTCACTTTGAAAGAAGTTGCCTAAAACAAAGCTTCAGATTTTGGGGAGAACTGAGATGCTGATGTCAACAGATGACAAATTAGATGCCTAAGAATGCAAGAATCCTTACGGTATGGATTTTAACATAATTATCAATACATTCCTTTCAGCTACTTTCCCATTTTAATTGCACACAGTTTATGTCTTTGTTTTATGCAGCTATTTCTATGAGAGGAGAATGGAAGCAGCGAGATGAAAATGAAAGAATTATGCAAAGGAATCGAAGGCTTGCCAAATACTGAATTTGTCGTTTCTACTTTGTGCATGATTTATGCACGATTACATTTTCCAGTGTATTATCCTGCAAGCTACTTCCCTATACAGTCCTAGTTTTTTTTTTTTTTCTGGTGTCTGTATTTGGATTGAGACAAATACGCTGCTTTTATTTTCATTCATAAAGCCAATAACTTTTTTGGGGGGGATGGGGGGAGATGTGGAATTTCTTTATTTTAGAATAAACAGGATCCATGATTCCTTGTATTTTTCCTATTTGACTTGATGTTACACTTTGTCACCATTCTGGCCAATTTCCTCCTAACCTACTCAAAGGTTGAAAAACAGGTCAAAAGCTGATTTATCTTTGCTGGTCAGTATTGTACCAAATATTTAGCTGTTTTCTTTCTAGCTGCATTAGCAGAGAGGAAGAAGTAAAGGCTTTTACCCCTGGGTAAGCTAGGAGGTATGGATGGAAAAAGAGACTGATTTTGTTTGTTTGTTTGTTTTTTTAAGGTACAGAGAAGATCATATGAAAATGTTTCACAACCCAGGCTAAATAATGATGGATTGCAGAAGGAAGGTGCAAAAAAAGTAGAAGGATGTTACCCCAAAGTGGGGAGAGCAGACAAATATAAATGGGCATACAGTCAGGATTAGAAACTGTGTCAACAGGAAATTGATCCTATGATCAGGCTGGGCTTCAGTGTTAGGATGGTTGTGCTAGGATGGCAAAGCAGGTGGTTATGATCATGACAGAGCTGCAGTTCCAGAATATAGAAAAAAAAAAAAAAAAAAAAAAAACGCATTCTGCCAAAAAGGGGATTTAGTCTCTGGCTTCTAGTGAGAAGCCTTATTACCAGATACCTTATCCTTGGAGGTAGGAGAGGGAATCCAGGTCTTTGAAATGAAGTGAAGAAAATCTGTGTTTAGAATGAACAGTCAAGGAGACATAATGGTATACCACAACATGATTCTAAACGTGTTTTAATATATCCTGCTTTATGTCAGAATCAGTCTTGGTAATGGGAAGAAGGTAAGGTATAAAAGTTAGAATCTAGTATGACCCAATAGGAATTTTCTGAAATCCATCTTCAACATTCTAGGAAATGAAATTAAAATGAAATTATGAAATAAAGTTTAAGCAGTTGTCTGAGTTTCAGCCATTAGCTGGAAGAGGAAACCAGGAACTAATGTTCTCTAATTGTACTTTATGTCATCAATTTGAGATTATTTTAGAAAATGCAGCATCCATTTCCTCTATTTACATAGGCAGCCTATGGTATATGACCCTAATAGTATGTCTGTTTTTTCTTCTCTTCACCTGTGTCCATGTACTTCAAACGTCACTATCCTCCAGGTCATGAATGTCCATACTTACCTATATTTTCTGACCTATATTAATAAATCACCTCTCTTAATCATTTTGTTTTTATTGAAAGTGAAGCATCCTTATTTTGGTACATAGCCTATCTGTAAGATTCATGCCATTAAGTCTCTCTTCTGAGGTATTTTTCCCATGAAAATTACTAGAGAAGTTCCACATTGTACCTTTTTTTTTTTTTTTTTAATCATGTCCAAAGTCTCTGTTTGTTTTTTTAGACCTTTGGCATATTCAGTTAACTTCTAGAAAAGCTCATTCTTCCCTATGTTCTACATAATTGGGCCCTTAATTTAGAGAAGAGAGAATCAGAGATATCTTGAATCATCAACAGCAATCAAAAGGACAGCAGATATAGTTCATAATCTGAGCGGACTATGTTTGTGCCTAGGCCTTCTCCGGAGACGAGGACCACAAAAACTATTTTTCAAAGCTTCCCAGGTAATTCTAATGTGCACCCAGGTTAATCCCCTTTCATAAATTTCTCTAGATATCACTAGGCAGAAACACAGATCTCTCTACCTAGATAAAAAGATCAATTGACTAAATCCAAGGGAAGGGTGGACTTTCATCTCCGGTAATTTATACTGCCAAATGTCATGTAATATGTAAGTATAAGCCCACACTTGTGTGTGAACATGTACGTTAAGTATTTCAAATTAGCTTTGCAAGCTGCTACAAGCAATATTTTTTTAAAAGAATTATCTGTGTGCCATGAGTAAGCAAGTGCTATACTTAGAGTTATGCAGTCACCAACTCGTGCATCAAGGCGTTGCTATAATGTCACGCTCCTCCATTTCACACTATAATAGACTGAATATTCACAACACCTGCTCTAATTGTTGTCCTCAACCACAGATGCTTCAGTCTGTTGGGGGCAAATAACTGGTATCCTGATATCAAAGACCTGACAAACAGCAAGTACAGAGGAGAGCCAGAGTGTCTGCCTTTGTTTGGGTCCTGACTAACTGGAGTGTAGCAGCTTGATGAGA
>NW_004444014.1:8825482-8828602 GCF_000243295.1 Trichechus manatus latirostris | reverse complement strand
TATCAAAGACCTGACAAACAGCAAGTACAGAGGAGAGCCAGAGTGTCTGCCTTTGTTTGGGTCCTGACTAACTGGAGTGTAGCAGCTTGATGAGAAAATTAAACTTTATTTGTACCATCCCTTATCACCTTTATTTCTCCAGGCTTTCTCCAGCATTTTGTCTGCTGTGGGGCACATGTTATTTCTAGGGCACGTGTTATTTCTAGATGTGTCATGTATGAGCTAGACAAGGCAGAACCTTATATGAAGGTGGACACTAAGACCTAATAGAAAGAAATAGTGCTAAGGAAATGGGATGATGTCTGGCTGCAAGATATGCCTGATCAGCAAACAAGAGCTCAGGTGTCAAAGTGGAGACACGTATTATAATTTTATTAGTAAAAAATTAATTCAGTAAAATATTATCTGATGTACCCATGGTTGTGCTAAATTCACTCTTGCAGTAGAGCAAACAGAATAGTAGCAGGGACAAAAAAAGCATTTGACTATATGGATCATAACAAATTATGGATGACATTGCAAAGAATGTGTATTCCAAAACGCATAATTGTGCTCTTGCAGAACCTGTACATAGAACAAGAGGCAGACATTCAAACAGAACAAAGGGATACCGTGTGGTTTAAAGTCAAGAAAGGTGTGAGTCAGGGTTTTATCCTTTCATCATACTTATTCAATCCGTATGCTAAGCAAATAATTCAAGAAGCTGGACTATATGAAGAAGAACATGGCATCAGGATTATGATCCACACAGTCAAATGCCTCTGCATAGTCAATAAAACACAGGTAAACATCTTTCCGGTAGTCTCTGCTTTCAGCCAAGATCCATCTGACATCAAAATGATATCCTTCATGCCATGTCCTCTTCTGAATCTGGCTTGACTTCCTGGCAGTTCCCTGCCAATATGCTGCTGCAACCGCTTTTGAATTACCTTCAACAAAATTTTACTTGTGTAAAATTGTGATCCATTCTATTAGATCATCTTTGTTTGGAATGGGCACAAATATGGATCTCTTCCAGTCGATAGGCATAGATGAGTGAGCACTTCCAGCATTTCATCCATTTGTTGAAACATCTCGATTGATATTCCATCAATTCCTGGAGCCTCGTTTTTTGCCAATGCCTTCACTACAGCTTGGGCTTCTTCCTTCAGCATCATCAGTCCTCGATCATATGCTACTTTCTTAAATAGTTGAATGTTGACCAAGTATTTTTTGGCACTGTGACTCTGTGTATTCCTGTGTGAGATAGATAGATGGATAGATGGAGGGATGGATGGATGGATGGATGGATGGATGGATGGGTGAATGGATAGATAGATAGATAGTGCAAGTAATTTTGGCTTACATATTTCTGGGGCTTGAGCAAGCCTGAAATTCATAGCACAGGCCAACAGGAAAGGCAAGGTGGAACTCTGGGGCACATGTTGAAGCTGCTGATCATAGGTGTGATTTCTTCTTCTTCAGGGAAACCTCATTTCTTCTCTTAAGCCCTTTCAAATGATGGAATCAGGCTCACACATTATTTAGGATAATCTCTTTTACTTAAAATCAAAATAGTATAGATGATTATCATATCTACAAAATATCTTCATAGTAACACCTAGTTTAGTGCTTGATTGAATAACTGAGGACTATAGCCTACCCAAGTTGATACCTAAAACTAACTGCCACAATCCACCCCTTGTCAACATGGCACTCATACATAACTCCTTAACCTATATTTAATTTCAAAATAAGAGTAGTAACAAAATCATATTTCTGCCTAACGTGACATAACTATCCTACGTAAACTGAAAATGTGTTAACCCTTTCCACAGAAAAGGATGCAAAGCACTTAGGTGATGTCTACTCTTCTTAAAATCTTTTAACTTAAACATGGTAATGTAAAATTAATGATTATGAATAATATATCTTATGTTATATGATAATAGAATAAGAGAGGGAAGATATATGTATATACACATAACAAAATAAAAAAGAAATACCATAACTGTTGCAGTTCTCATTTCTGCAATTCTGTCTTGTGGTTGCAGCTTGTGTTTATAGCTAACTTCTTCCACTACTCGTTCCATATTCCCTTTTCTCTCAGCAAACATCTCAGTTCATCATGGTTCTTTGCGTGGTGGAGTTACTCAAGCCTTCATTCTTGAAGGGTCTGAGCTATTAGTAGTCATGCTTGAATTAGGTAATACTTTCCCATTGCCTTTAATCACAGGGCATGGTAGGGATAAAAGATGCCCTAAGCCATTTCATTTATTTCAGACATATTCTTCCTTATGTCCATTGTGTAATATCAGTCCAAGTTCACATGGCTGTAAACATTTACCACCATATCCAGTATAGTAACTCCTTTCTTTGCCTGTTGATTCAGAGGAATGAGAAGCCCAAAGTGACCAGGTGGCAGTCTAAATTCCCAGTTCAGCGGAATCATTGTTGTGTCTCTTGATGGAAATATTTCTCCCTTTGGAACTAAAACCTCTAGACCAGCAGAGCATAAAGTGATAGAGGATGAAAAGAAAAAATTGTTCCGGTAGATCATGGGGGAATATATAGTGAGTAGGCCACTTCCATTTCCATAGCTTGAGTCCTGAACCTGTGAATCCTGGCTGTGGGAGAAACCACACCATATATTGGTTGCTGATTTAGAGCATATAAAGCATACTAGGATACAGCTGGCATTATAACTGAGTCTTCCAAAGGCCATTCCACCATTCTGTCAAGCCAGCTGCATTAGGATATGGGGTACATGTTAAGACCAGTGAAAACCATAAACATGGACCAATTATCACACTTCATTTGCTGCAAAGTGAGTTCATTGATCAGAAGCAATGATATGTGAAATACTAGGGCAATGGTTAAGGCATTCTATAAGTCTATGGGTTAGAGTTTGGCATAAATGTTGCATAAAAAGAATGAAAATCCATAAACAGAGTAAAAGCAGCTCATTCCATAATGTTGGTGGTTCAACGTAATCAATCAGCCACCAAGTAACCAGCTGATGACCCTGGGGAATAGTGCCATATCAGAGATTTAGGGTGGATCTCTGAATGCTAGCATATTGGGCACTCAGCAGTGGCTGCAGCTAGATCATCCTTTGTGAGTAGAAATCCATGCTGTTGA
>NW_004444014.1:8818246-8825382 GCF_000243295.1 Trichechus manatus latirostris | reverse complement strand
GAGATTTAGGGTGGATCTCTGAATGCTAGCATATTGGGCACTCAGCAGTGGCTGCAGCTAGATCATCCTTTGTGAGTAGAAATCCATGCTGTTGATCCCATGCATAACCTCCATCCCTGTCATCATGACCACTGTATTCATAAGCCGATTGGGCAATGTCAGGAGTGGAAAGAGAATGACTAGTATCCACAGAATACTATTTTATCCGCTTGATTATTAAAGCTCTTCTCTGTCAAGGTGACCTTTTGTTGAGCTTTCACAAGACATAAATATTTTCAAATTATTTTCCCATTAGTAGAGATGTATTCACAGATCTCTTCCCCAGATGTTTTTGTTACAATTTCCAATCCTGTTCCTTCTAAGTCTCTACCCATCAAGCCAAACCTTTGGCCAAAGTTCATTAATCAGTATGCACTTGTGCTGCTGACCACTTCTCCTTAAAAAGAAAAATTAACAAGCAGTCACACTACTCAAAGCTCTGCCTAATAAGGGTTTTTCCCTTTATCACTGTCCTTCAGAGAGGTCCAGAAAAGGGATTGGTGTGCTGCAGCTGTCCACTTGCAGATGGGGCCTGCATGTCTCACAGAACCATCCATAAACCAGGCCTGAGTTTTATCTTTCTCAGTTAGCTTGGTGTAGGAAACTTCTTATGAGACATAGGTGTGATCTGGGAGAGAGAAGGTAATGTAACAGGAGTAAGAACCATGGGCATTTGGCCACTTTCTCATGTAATTCTGTTGTGTCTTCACATCCTGCTTGGAGCTCGATTGCATATATCACTTTCATTTAATTATGGAATGCTGCTGTGTATACCCAAATTGATAGCTTGGTGGGTCAGAGAACATCAAGGTCATGATAGGCAACTCAAATCAGATAGTAAGTTGGGCCCAAGGTTAAGCTTTCAGTCTCTACTAAGGCCCAGTAGCAAGCCAAAAGTTGTTTCTCAAAAGGAAAGTAGTTATTCACTGAAGATTGCAGAACTCTGCTCCAAAATTCTAATGGTCTGCCTTGTAATTCATCTATAGAGGCCAACCAAATGATCTAAATAGTATCTCTATCTAACACTGAAACTGCAAGCACCATTGGATCTGCTGGATCATATGCCCAAGTGGCAGAGCAATTTGTACCACAGTCTGGACCTGATACAGAACTTTCTCTTATTCTGAGACCCACTCAAAACTTACAGTATTCTGGGTAGTTTGTGTTTCCTCTCTTTTTCTGCTGTCAGTATGGCTAGATGAGTATCAACTTCACTGATCATCTCAAAGAAACAGCTATTGGTTACACATTAATTTTCTCTGTTGTTTTTCGGTTTTGTATTGCATTGATTTCTGTTATTTATTATTTTCCTTCTTCTGAGTACTTTTGGTTTCATTGCACTTGTTTACTAGTTTCTTGAGGAAGATATGGAACTACAAATTTACCTCTAAGTGCTGCTTTTGCTGTATTGTACAAACTTTTGATTTTCCGAGACAGAAAAAAAACAGGATCTAAAATTAATTGGATGCTGGAAATCTTCAGGTAAGTTGGTGATAAGCTGGAATAGGAAGTTTCTAAGGTATGAAAGATTTGTACACAGGAATTATTGAATTTAGTTTGATGTTGAGTTGGATAAGAACTGCCTATAGAACATTCAAGTAATGATAGATAATGTAAAGTCAGAGGTTAATCAAGAGATCCAAACTTGAGATATTGATTTAAGGATCTATGTATGTAATCAAATACATGGTAGCTGTACCATGGATGAAGAACATATAAATGTCATTCCCTAGCTAAAATGTATAGAGTGAGAAGAGTAGAAGGCCAAGGAAGAAGGTAAAGCCCTTCATATATTTTGACTGTACTACTCAGAATTTAAAAATGTTGGGAGACTATATGAAAGATGTTAGATAAGTAAAAGGATAAGAGAGTTGTATTGCAAAATCCAAGGGAGAAAAATTAATTGGAAAAGGAGAAACTGGTCCATAATACCAAATACTACAGAGAAAGAGAGGGATCCAGAGCAATAAGGACTGAGAGATATCTTCACATTTAGCAATCAAAGCAGCATTAGGCCATCGGGGAGGTCATCTGTGTGTAGGAGTGGAGGACAAGGATTGTAAGATTGAGAATTTCTTAGATGCAGAAGGACAAGAATCAAAGGGATGGAGTAGTTGTATGCCTGGCAGTTCCAATGACCCATCATGCCACTCTTGGGCAAAATGGACTGAGATAAACGGGGTACTGGCCAGATAGGCTAGTAGCATTAATGCTTTTTCCTGAGTGTTGGGTTAAGTGTGGGGTGGGATGTTCAATATAAGATTTAATTAGATTGCAACAAGCAGTGTTAACACGTTTCTGTTGATTTTTATTGAGTGGAAGCTGCTGTGTACATAAGTGCGATTGGATCGTCTTAAAGCTGCAGCCTAGAATACCTAGACCCAGATTCAGTTCTGAGGGTACTTCTTGACCATTGAACAAAAACGATTGAAAATAATTATCAGTAATTCAGAAGATGTATTCCCTACAAATTGTGTAATGAAGGGAAGTTATTTATGAATTCAGATAATCTAATTTTTTAAATTTTTCCTACTTTTTTGCGTAATAGAAACTGCGCATCAAAAAAGGAGTGGTTGGGTAGGGGGTAAATAAATATCATAGAGGTTTTCATTAATTATAGGATTTCAGGGTGATGCAGCCAATTTTCTGATCCTCATTGACAGGCCTGCAGGTAATGTCTGAAACCTATAGCTAGTTTTTAGTCACTATTTTAGACATACTACTGTAAAATGTGGATTCTTGTGAAAATACATGTCACGCTCCATCCACTTTTGGACCCCAAGACTTTCCTTATGTTTAATATCATTCCCGAGATTGCCAGAAGAATTAATAATAATTAGCTACTTATAGCCAGAAACGCAGATAAACCACCTGCTTTCCCTGTCACAATTCATTTCCTTCTTTTGTTTAATCACACAATGAAACAAAAGCATCTTCCATTTGTGACATCACAATCACTCCCATAGCAACAGGCATGTCCTTCTAACATTTCAGTATGGCAATAATCAGAGAGCAGATACGAATTTGTGAAGGAGAAAGAACATATTTATATATAAATACACTAACAACCAGAAATTGCTAGGAGAAAGAAATAGAGAAAAGGGATATCTCATAGATAAGGCTTCCTTTTTAAATGTTAATTCTTTTCTGACTGTAAACTTCATCTTTTAAAACCTCTCTCCCATTATTATCATCATACCTTGAGTGCTTACAGCCGAACATCAGTTCACTGTGACCTTTCTGAAATCACAAGCCATCCTTTCTCTTTGTCACTGTGATAATGGAATGGATCAGATTCTTCCTGCAGACATTATAATGGAGTTCAACTGTCTATGGCATACACTAATGAAAAATGTTAAACCTTTCTTGTCTCTACCATGTGTTGCCACAGCACACAGCAGATGCCCTGCCTGGAGATGCCCAGATGGCAGGCTGGTATCGGTGATATTTCCTCTAATGTCAAGGGAAACTGCTGTATGGAAAGGATGTTATGGGTGCCATTTGGAGGCTTAGGTACAAGTGCATCGAGTGAGAGCCACTTTATCTGTCTCTGCCTGCCCCCACTCCACAGTGCCAGCTAGTCCCTCACTGGCACAAGAGTGGGCCTTTCTGCTCTATGATTACAGGGATGCTGGAAGGTCTTTCACTACTCGCTCTCCCCGCACACACAATACCTCTCATTTTTCTTAAAGATATCTGAAGTTCTTTTAACAGTCTCCAGAACTTTTCATTGAATGTGAAAGATAATTAAAAAAATGCAAACATTGCAGGCAAGGGCACATGCTGACTTAAATCCTCGTTATATAGAAATCAGTATAAATCACAGGTATTCTGTTTCTCAAAGAAAAATGCATTGTGGGAAATACACCAATAAGAGAATGGGTCACCAAAGTGGGGCGTGGGGTGGGGGTGGGGACTGCTTCCACAGATAAGAATGTGCCTTTAAAGTGTACAACCTGAAATCACTAAATGAATATTTTGCAGGTTCATTATTACTCGTTGTCACTCACTGTCCAAACTTTTTAAATAGGCATTTAAGATTTATGAATTGATAAATCTCATTAATGGTGAAGACTAAAAGAGGTAAACAAATTCCTCTTGGTATAAAGAATGTAGGAAATGGCCGTTTAGGCCCCACAGATAGTATATGCAGATAGTATGTAAGTTAAAGTTTACTTCATTGGGCCTAGGGGATACATGTTTGGCAAAGGATAAGAAATCATATCAAGCAGAATTATTATCATCAAGATCATCATCATCATCATTCAATGAGCATGGCTTTTCTAGTCTCTTCTAGTTCCTGTCTAGAAACAGTACATGTAGTGGCTAGTGACAGTGAGCTGATCCAGGCTTCTGGTACTCCAGCTCTGTTACCCTGAAATGACTATATAGTAACCTTACAGATTTTTCTAAATTTCTCTGGTTGAATAATACCACCAGAACCATCCTGGTTTTGTGCTCAATTTATTATTACTCTTCCTCTACCTCTATATTACTGTATTATTACAGGTTATATAATGACTGTCATATAATCCAATCCAATCATAAAAATGGCTGTCCTCTAGTCCAATGTCATCTTAAGTATGTGTTTGTGATGAGGATGTGGATACTCACTGTCTTTATATTCCAAATCACAAAAGCCCAAGAGGGGTGAGCCTGGTGGGCATAGTTACAGCTTATCAACTACAGACATAGACTCAGAATGTATGTATGCTTGCAAGCCAAAGGGTTAAATGAGGGAATTACATAGATAATTCCACCCTAGGTTAGACCATGGGCACAATAATGTGAATGGCTAAGGTGCTTACTTATGTTTGTGGAAATCAGCATAGACAAATCATATGACTCAAATGTTTAGCCTGGTTCTTTTCCCTGGACATACTATTGAATGAATCTGTAAACATAAGATATCACACTACTTTAAGATTATATACCCCAAGTATTAAACTAAACATACAGTACAGCTCATAGGCATATTTGGCAAAGATGTTGTGGTCTAAACTCTGTAGCGATTAACACACAGGTTGTACAGCAGCATAGTCTATACTGGATTCAATTCCAACTTAAACTTAAGTTTCATAACCTCCCTATACCTCAGTTTCCTAATCTTCTCAAGGGAGGTAGTAATATCTATCATATGGATTTTTTATGAAGGTTAAATAAAACAACGCACATGAAACAATTACAGCAATGCATGGAGCATAATAAACTCTTTGTAAGTTTACTAGTCAACTTCAAGCTACCAATGGAAGTTGAGACTGTTGAATGCTAACCTAAAATAACTTCTTTACAGATGAAGACTTTGTACTTCCCCCCAAACACACCACACAGACACAGACACCCAGACATAAACACATACACACACACACACCACAGAACAGAGTTCAGTGCCTACTAAAAAAAAAGAAAGACTCATGAAAGTTTAGTGCTATCAAGCACAATATCCTGTATTCTGGAGTCCCTTATCCGTGTATGATTTACCTGTCTTAGGACTAATGGCAAGGCTTTTGTTTGGAGCTCCTGTCGAGTTACCTCTCTAGGCAATCGGCAGATACAGCATCATACCCATAAAGTTGATAACGAATAAGACAGTTCATAACCAAATACAAATTGGCTCTGGTTTCCTGCCAGTGGCTTTTCTGGTACATTGGATGAAGACTTGATTGCTGGCTGGCAAGAGCACTGACTTGATGCATGATCCCTGAGGTTTTAATCATTTTGATCACATTCTTGACTCACTGAAAAGTGCAGATTTTGGCATTCATCCCTTCTCTTTATACTGCCAATTGGCTCTGGTTTGCTGTATTTCTTTCTCTTATTGTTTCCTCATTCTTAACTTTTAATAACACAGCATAAAAACACTCCAAGCTCCTTGACTACAAACCAACCTTGGCCATTGGGAGGATACTCATTGGAATAATACATTACTTTGAAGTACACTGAAAAAGAAACTCGGTGATTGAATAGTTTTCTATACTAATACATATTTAACAGAGCTCTCTACCATATTTCTGCTGGAGGCAAAAATATATGATATTTATATTCATCTGGTCTATCACGTGCCTTTTGGTTCATTGATTGATACGCTTACCCATCTAACAAATCTTCACTGAATGCTTAATATGTACCAGGTTCAGTCCTAGGTACTGGGAATACAATGATGAACAAAAACAAACACATAGAAACTCATAGAACTCTTAGTTTAATGAAAGAGATAAGTATTATTAACCATCCAAATCAATATAAAACTTTAACAGTGATGATGCTCTAAAGTTAAAGTGTATTTTTCCATGGGTGCTCAAGAGAATTTGACCGAGTCAGGGAGGTTAGGGACACCTTGTTGAATAATGACAACTGAGCTGTTATGAAGATTGATGACTAATAATAGTGTAGGGAACAGGAAACCCTGGTGGCATAGTGGTTATGTGCTACAACTGCTAACCAAAAGGTCAACAGTTTGAATCCACCATGTGCTCCTTGGAAAATCTATGCGGCAGTTCTACTTTGCCCTATAAGATCTCTAAGAGCCGGAATCAACTTGACAGCAACAGGTTTGGGTATTTTATTTTATTTTATTTTTCCAGTAGGAAACAGTATTCCATGTTGGAGGCAGAGTATATGCCAAGTTATTGAGATGTTAGGTAGATTTAATCATGCAGTCTGAAAGGATCTAAGAAGAGGCTGGAGTGACTGGAACAGAAAAAGCTGAGTAGATAAAGTTGAACAGATCATGTCAGCTCTCAAAGGCTAAGTTAAGAAACGTTAAGTATACATAGTTTAAGAACAATGAGATTTGAAGGAATTTAGAGTGAAAAAAGAGGATTCAAATATGCATTTTGAAAATAACACTCTGGTTTGAATGTGAAGAGTAGTAGAGTGGAGGAAGAAAAGATAAAGATAGACCAGTAAGATGGCTAATATAAAAATCCTATAAAGAGTCCTGGCAAATAGGTGCTCTAGGCAGAAGCACCATGCCGTCCCTCCACAGCAAAGATCTGAAAAACTAAGCCGAACAGAGAATACAACAATCCTGAAATCCTAAAACATCAAATGAAGAGATAAAGAACTCAGCCAAGCACCAAATGGAGTGAGAAAAC
>NW_004444014.1:8815523-8816610 GCF_000243295.1 Trichechus manatus latirostris | reverse complement strand
GAAACAAACAAATCTACAATCAATAAATGAGAAAAATAACTACTGAATGCCCTGAAGAAAGCAGACAATATCAAAACATTTACAAAAACTGGACAGGATGGTTCCAGTAGGTATTCAAAATAAAACACCAGATGGCTCTCCAGTGGAACAAAATGCACTAGAACTACCTGATGGGGAATTCAAATCACTAATACTCAGAATTCTCCAAGAACTGAGGCAAAAAGCTGACAAACATGAGGAAAAAATAGAAAAATTCATGGAAAACACAGACAAAAAAATGGAAGAATTCAGGAAAATAATGCAGGAACAAAATACCAAAAATAAATTCACAACTAGAAATTATATAAAGACAACAATTAGAAATCCAAAAGATAAACAACGTGATATCAGAAATGGACGGTGTCATAGAAGGGCTGAGAAGCAGATTTGAAACGGTGGAAGACAGGATGAGTGGAATTGAAGACAAACACTTGGATACAACACTGTTTGAGGAAAACTCAGAAAAAAGAACAAAGAAGAATGAAGAGACCCTGAGAGTTATGTGGGACACAATCAAAAGCAAAAATTTTCGAGTGATTGGAATTCCAGAACACGGGGAGAAAACAGAAAATACAGAGAGGATCATTGAATAACTGCTGACAGAAAACTTCCCCAATATCACGAAAGATGAAAAACTGGCCATCCAAAAAGCTCCACGAACCCTGTATAGGAGAGACCCCAAAAGAAAATCAACAAGGCATATCATAATCACAGTTGCCAAAACCAAAGACGAACAAAGAATCCTGAGAGCAGTTCGTGAAAAAAAAGAAGCAACATACAGAAGAGAAACAATAAGACTAAGCTCAGATTATTCGGCAGAAACCATGTAGGAAAGAAGGCAATGCAATGACATTTATAAAATCTTGAAAGAAAAAAAATTGTCAGCCAAGAATAATATATCCTACAAAACTCGGGTACAAATTTGATGGTGAAATTAGGTCATTTCCAGATAAACAGAAATTAAGGCAATAAGTAAAAGTCAAACCAAACTTACAAGAATTATTAAAGGGAGTTCTTCCATCTGAGAACAAACAGCTTCAGCTCACAG
>NW_004444014.1:8807906-8809857 GCF_000243295.1 Trichechus manatus latirostris | reverse complement strand
GTTGTGGGGTTGTTAACCAATGTCATAAAACAACATGTGTCCTACTGTTTCATGAGAAACTATTTGTTCTGTAAGCCTTCACCTGAAGTACAATTAAAAAAAAAAAAAATCTGATAAAGAGAAAATGTCAATCTGGTCAAAAGTGGTAGAAATGAGGATGACGAAAAATATGTTGACCCAAAAGGTATTTAGGCAGTGATAAGCACAAGCTTTGGAGTCAAAGGAACGCTGTTAGTGTCAGGTGACTCCTAGTTTCCAGAGTGCATAAGTTGAATGGGTGATGGTGCCATTTGCAGAGATAAGAAATCATGTAAGAGGGTTAGGTCAAGTTTAAGTTTAGCCATAAACCGAAAACTTGTTTTAAAATGTCTTTGAGATATTTAGGGGATATTAGGTGAGCAGATGGCTAATCACATCTGGAGGTCCGAGAAATGTCAGAGGATGGTATATATTTGTAAGTAGTGTTATAGCTGGTAATTCCACCTGTAGAAATGAATGAACTTGCTGAAGCAGGGACTATGAGTGATAAGAGAAGTGGGAAGAGGACTCTACTTTCAGATTTAAAAAAAAATGAACCATGAGTACCGGGCCTCTCTATTAAATCAGTGGTCAAATATGCAGGATGATCTAATACTGAACTAAACATAGAACCATGACAACTGGATAAAATTATAGAGGAGTTTACATGGTTAAAATAGTTCTTCTAATAGTTTGTTACTCTCCTGTAAATTTTTCTATAGATTGACAGTTTGACCATTAGCCCATGGCTTTATTTGAAGATAAAAAGAGTAACCAATCATATATGTAAATTTGCCTTTTTTTTTTTTTTGGTCTGTAAATAGAATTAGTAAGTATACCATTCATAATTTCCTTTAGTGTTTCTTATAGGAAGACTCTTGTGACCAATTTTTCTCAAAACTCTTGTTTTCTCTTAATTCAAAATACCTCTGACAAGGTAGCTCTCCCTGCTCTCCAGTAATCAGGTCATTCTTCCCTTCCAGCTAAAACCTTAGTATCCTTTTTAAATGTAAACTTTCTTTTTGGCATCAAGGCCCTCTCCTGCTTTGCTCATGTGTGTATTTATTTCCCTTAGGTGTCAGGGTTCCCCACCACCTCACTCTCTTTGCTGCCTTCAAATCAACTTAATTATGTAGGTCATTCTTTTCTTTCTCTTTCTAGCTTTTATGCCTGCCTTACATACTGTCTTATCTTCTCCATTGGGCATACCAAGAACCCAGATCTCCCATTTTCATTATTCTTTTTCAAAGGTAGACCCTTCTTTCTTGGATGAGAGATACACCCACGGCTCAGAAGATAAACTTGTGAGCTATGTGATTAGTCACCCCAATGAGTTGTGGGAGATTTAAGAATAAGTAAACTTAAGTGTTCCTGCTCTGCAGTTTTCTTAAAATTCACCTTGAGTATAGGTTTTTTTTTTTTTTCCCAGCTCTTTTTATTCCTTTTCTATTTGAAAGCAAATAAAATAAGTCTATTTATAAAAGGCAATATGATTAATAGACTTAAAAATAAATAGGAAATGGATACCTGTCTAATGGAATTCAATCCTCTCCTTTCCATTCCACTTCTAAATATTCTAGACAATCACTTCTAATTTTATCTACCTTTCAAAATCAGCCAGCCCTTTCCTGAAAATCAAGATCCTAGTAATGCCAATATATTCCAATTTTATTACCCTTACTGGAGCTTTGAACAATTTCATGTATTTGAAGTCATATATCACTTGTATGAGACTCTCCCTCCTTTTCAAAAGTTTGAGCTATGTCTTCTCTCAAAACCCCCTGCACACCAGCAATAAGAAGTGCATATACTTAGGTCCTTCAAATCATTCTTTAGTTAATTATATTTGAATCAAAATGACTTCAACTCTGACTTTTAAGTATGAAAGATATATCCGTCTCTGTTTTTGCCTGTGCTACGACTTGAAGTTAAT
>NW_004444014.1:8805051-8806856 GCF_000243295.1 Trichechus manatus latirostris | reverse complement strand
GTTTTGCCTGGCTCTGTCTCATGACACACACTTTTGGAGTCCTGAGTCAACCCTTAAGAAGTCCAAGACCCTGAATGTTGGAGAATCCACAGAGAGATAAAGAGATACCTGAGGAGCTCCAGCTATTTCTCTTCTCAGCCCAAGTGTCAAACATGCAACTGAGGGAGACATAGAGATGGCTCCAGTACTAGTAACTGTCTGACTAAAACTGTATAAGACATGCTGAGAACTATCTACCTGATCCCAGTCTGTCACCCTCCAAACTGTGAGAGATCAAAATAAATGAATGGTTTTGCTTAATACCACAAAGTCTGGTGTGGTTTATTAAAAGACAATAGCTAACTGAAGCATCTGGACTTACAACAACTTTGAAAATTTCACAAAATGTAATTAAATAAAATTTAACAATTAAAGGAGATGGAGAATATTTAAATAGACAAGTAAAATTAAGAATGATAAGATGAAGCTAACAGTGAGATCAGTTCACAAACCATGATGTAATTTTCTTAAATTTGTTAAAGATGGGTTACAAATTTTGCTCTAAATTTCCTAACAGTCATAGGCTCCTTGATCTAGTGACCAATTAGCCCTAACCAAGGGAGTAGGGTACAGTCACTTATTAGAGAGGACTACCTCTCAAAAACGCTGTGGATGGAGTGCGGGATGAGCACAGCACAGGAGAGATCAGTCAAAGTATACAGTAGGCAAGAGATACTGAAGTTTTGCAGGTAGACAATGGCAAGGTAATCAAAAATATTGGATGTGATTTAAAGTAAATTTATAGGGGGATAAGATTTAAACATGGCATGTATTCAACTTGAGAAAAGAGAAGAATCAATATGATCCTGAGCTTATTAATGAATGTAACTAAAAGAGTGGTAGTTCCATTAACAAAAAGGTGAAGAACAGATTTTTTTTTGCAATTTTGTAAATGGTTGGCTAGTCAGACAATGATACAGAAATATTCAGCAGCCAGATTAAAAGGGAAAATGGTATGCAAATGTATATGTATGTAGATTGTAACAAGTTCAAAGATAAATTAGTCATCTCGGAAGTGACAGTTGAAGCTATGGCAAACAATGAGATTGTTTGGGGAAAGTGTTTGGGGAGATAAAAGAAAAATGGAGAACACAAAGCCTCAGAGAGGCATGGGTAAACAAAGGAACTTAAGGAAAAGTTGGAGAAAGAAAGATCAGTAATATAAGAATAAAATGAGTGAAAAGAAAAGCCATGGAAACAAAGAGATGGTCTATAAAAGGGGAATGCTGATGCTGAGACTGGGGTGATTGGGTCCAAAAGAAAATCAATAGATTTTATTTTATTTTATTTTTATTTAGAGATTTTCTAAATGTCCTTGATAAAGCAGTTTTAGCAGTGTGCTTTACTGCTAACCAAAAGGTTGGCAGTTCGAATCCTCCAGGCGCTCCTTGGAAACCATATGGGGCAGTTCTCCTCTGTCCTATGGGGTAACTATGAGTTGGAATCAACTCAATGGCAATGGGTTTGGTTTGATTTGGTTTTGCCGGGAATGAAGTCATAATATCCCACATATGAATGCCATTTTTAAACCAATTAAATCAATCCCAAACCAGAATAATTTATATATAAAGCATTAAAGTTAGCATAGTGGTTATTTAAGAGATAAGCTACTTTCCTAAGAGCTTTTAAATTATCTTGAACCAAACTGAATTAAATGAACTGAATTTTTGGTCTGGACCGTGCTTCTGACATTAACTATGTACATTAGATCAAAATTACAAATCTTTGACAATATATAATGGTGGCCTGGGAAATTTCTCTCTCTC
>NW_004444014.1:8801512-8804237 GCF_000243295.1 Trichechus manatus latirostris | reverse complement strand
CAAATGTGAATTCTTTGACTAAAGAAATATACACACTAAACAAAACAAATGGCCACACTCAAACATTTGTTTCTAATCTCAGCTCCCAACTCCATTTCTTGATTACTTATCTACCCTCTTGCTAAAGTTAAATGAGAGAGAAAGAGATCAGCAGGCATCAAGGACAAAAGACAACTATGGGAACTAGAACAAGTACTGGTTTAGTTAGTGTCCAGATGTGTGGTGGATATGTTTTAGATGTTAAGTGTGAAAGGAACACTCACGGCCACAAGGACTCTTGTCAGTCTTCGTACAGAATCATACAAGTGGAACAAAAATATTTCCAATGTGATGAAGTACACCCAAGTACAAGTCTCTTTCCTTAACAGCTCTCTAGTCCTTGGCAACTATTACCTCTTGCCAGCAAGTCAATTCCAACTCATCTGCTTCACCACATTTGAAATATTGGCCTGATAGGAAAAAAAAAAAGGCATTAAATATTTCAGTCTTAGATAAACTTTATATCCAAATGCTTACTTCTTTATTATAAATAAAGAGAAGGAAGAGAGAAAGAGAGGAAGGAAGAAGAGAAAAATAGGACAAAAAGGCGAAAGGGATTAATGAGGAGTAAGAACATAAGCACACCTACTCCTCACTTATCAACTGTCTCATTATCTGACATTTCACATTTACAATAGTAAAAAAATCTACAGTCTATTTTGCACGTTAGTGATGTACGTCTCTCAGTAACAAATGACAAGGTGTAAGATGAAAGTAACACTGGCTGTTATGGTTAAGGTTATGTGTCAACCAGATGTATAACTAAGGTATGGCAGGTATTGCACTGGCCCTGGGAGCATAGCAACACTGAGCAGTTTCTATTAACCTGGTACAGCCAGCAGTGTATCTATGGAAAATGGGGCCTATGGCAAGCACTGAAATTGCACACCTGTCCAAACATCTGACACCCTCTTTTAGATAACTTTGCTATAATATCAGCTCAAAAATATAAGTCAAGCTTGTTAATACTTTAATTAACACATTGCTGTGCTTGAGGAAGGACATTGGGTAGTACAGAATTAATAGAAACTGCTCAGTGGCGCCACACTCCCTGGGCCAGTGCAATAACCTAGATATGCCACTGGTGTCAACTTTGCTGCACCATGATTCTCAGTGGTTTGGCAGTTATGTAATGATGTGGTTTGGCAGTTATGTAATGATGTAATTTGGCAGTTATATAATGATGTAGTCAGTCTCCATTTTGTGATCTGATATGGTCATACTCCATTTTCGAATAATGTCAATTTTTGCATAATGACCTGCTCTTTATAAACTAAGCGTGTTGATAAGTGAGGAGTGGGTGTAGCAGTAGTAGAACTTTACCCTAATCTGACTGCAAAATAGTGACCTCTTCAAATTCTCCAGCTGACTCAAAAGCTGGAAAAAATGCTACTAGGGTTTTGGAGGGTGGAGGAAGGGTTGCACTTCTACTGCTCACTGGAGCCAAGTAAGGGCAGTCCCATTGTGTAGCCCTGGGCTGAGTTCATCAAGCTGACTCTGTAACCAAGTTGCTGGCTATACCACTCTGCTCCTTTAATGTGCGGCACAAATCCATTTGACTTGTTTGATTTTGCTCCTTTTTGGTAAATAATTTACATAGTTTTACATTAGCTCAATTTGCAAAAATTGAGCAAACAGTGCAATTTTCTGCAATTATGCCAGTGCAAGACAGAAGTCAAGTCTGGCTGAGAGAGAGACTTTATCTGAACTGAAAAGACATTTGGTGGAAATGGAGCATGAGAAGAAAATGAAGATCTGCTTAAACTGGCTCTGGCCAAAGACAGAAGGAATAGAACACAATTCAGCTAATGCTGGAACAGAACTGAAAGTCTTTGCTTTTCCCCTTCTCCTCCAAGGGTTGTCAGGTGAGAATTTGTACACCATGGTATTATGCTTGTCCTCACAGAGAGAAAAAAAGATACCACTGTGATGCTTTCCAGTGCGATTTCCCTCTCTCATAAACACATCTATTACTTCTTTCATTAAACTACACTATTCTTCACTCTGAATCCTCTATTTTGCATAACTTGCATTCGTCTACTATACTGAAATATCCTATAGGAGCAAACCAGGAAATTAAAGATGGCAATTAACTCTGTCAGTGGCCTACCAAGTGCATGGCTTTGGCTAGAAATGTGTGATGAAATCAGGAGAGCCTGAGAAGTGTATATTTATTACAACTCTTAACAAGGGGCAGCAGGTATGCATTTCAACATCTCTGTCAATCACTGAGTTGTGGGAAGTTGGAATTACTAGATTTTTCAGTCTTGTCTGATTTGAACTGGATTTAGAAAGGAATGGCTTGTTTCTCTAAAGAAATGAAGAAGAGACTTCCCACTACCCTGTTCACTTAATCTTTTCAGGTTATGGATCTAGTTGAATCTAGTCCCAAATTGATCTTTTTGCTCGCTTATTTTAACTTCCATATTTTGATCTGGGGGAATCTTGTCAATGTCTAGCTATGGCTTTGGGAAAATCTGTTTTTATGTGGATGCCCCCAGTTGCTTATCGTTACATGTTGTTGTTGTTGGTTGCTATAGAGTTGATTCCTACTCATAAAGATTTCATGTGACAGAGTAAAACTGCCCCATAGGGTTTTGTTGACACTAATCTTTATGGGAGCAGATCATCAGACGTTTCTACCACAGAGTCGCTGTGTGGGTTCGAAACAGCAACCATTCAGTCA
>NW_004444014.1:8798709-8799833 GCF_000243295.1 Trichechus manatus latirostris | reverse complement strand
TAGGTTTGTCAATCACATGTTCCATTCCCAGATTAGTAATTGATATGGGACTAGGCAAGCACCCACAGTTAAACCAAAAAGACTCTTCTCTGAGGTTTAATATATGTATTCTGTGGGAGGAAATGTCTCTTTTCCACCTGGATAAGAACTCATGATAAAGTAAGCCTCAGACTACCTGCATTGGTTTGCTACAGCTGCCATAACAAATTACCACAACTTAGTGGCTTAAAACAACAAAAATTTATTCTGGAAACCAGAAGTCCAAAATCAGCATGTCAGCAGGAACACACTCTTTCTGAGAACTCTGGAGTATAACCTTTCCTTGCCTCTTCCAGCTTCTGGTAGCCTCAGGTGTTTCTTGGTTTGTGGCAGCATAACTACAATCTCTTTCTCCATCTTCACATGATCTTCTTCTGTGTGTGTTTTCTCCTCTTTTGTCTCTTATAAAGACATGTTTTATTGTATTTGGGGCCACTCTAATCCAAGGTAATCTCATCTAAAGATCCTTAACAATTACATCTATAAAGACCCTTTTTCCACGTAAAGTCCCATTCACAGGTACTGGGTTTCAAAATATGGATGCATCTTTTTGGGAGCCACAATTCAACCTACTACAACAGCAGAGATTATCTTTTCAGTCATGTAGGAAAAACATATATGGGAATAAAGTCAACATATTGCTTGATCAGAAGTGGGAGATGGAGAGAGTGAGAGCAAAAGAGAGTCAGATGGCAGTCATCTGTCCCCGATCTGGCTGTGAACATACTCTGACTTACTGCCTTTGGATGGTCCAGATACATGAAGCAATATAGTGTTGGTGATAGATCAGATTACTGTTTAGAAGTACTCCTTTCCTTTCTACCACTTCCATAGAAGTGGAAGCCTTCTCCTCCACTTTATCGCTATGACTTGCTTTGGCCAATGGAATGTTAACAAACATGATGCAAATAGAAGTTTTAAATACGTCTTCCCCTTTGGGTCTGTCCTCTGGTGCCTTCATTATCACCTGAAAACTGTTCTTTTTCCTTTCAGCCTGGGCTCCATAATTTATATATGTAGAACTGATACAAGGCAAACTCACAGTAAGAGGCCCAAGTCCAGCTAAATCTGCAGCTAAAAATTGA
>NW_004444014.1:8795922-8797309 GCF_000243295.1 Trichechus manatus latirostris | reverse complement strand
AGATTGAGAAGTTAATTAACCTTACCCTTTTGCATACAGCCACAGTTAACTTACTCCATTTTTGTTCTTATTTTTAAAAAACAAATAAATTTCAACCTTGAAACACTTTCTCTGTTTTTTCTTGTGTGGATGGAAAGAAGTGACAGAAGATGAGGCTTTATTAATTTTAGTTATACCTGCTGCTTTCCTCACTAGTGTTTCTCCTTTGCCTCCTCCTTGGAAAGCAGAGAAAGAACACTACAAAAAGCCATCTTTCACACTTAAAAGAACGCTGAAGCCCTGTCCTGCGTGTGTTGTCAAGACAAAAATAAGCCGTGTCCTCCAGTAACAGTGAAATTCCTTCACCCTTAGAGAGGCTGCTTCTTGCATCTTGGCCAAGTCATGACTTTCTTTCTTTATAAACGCAGCCAGCGTGATCTCCAAAGAGATAAATGATGAATAAGGTGGAGGCTATTTATAGTTTGGCTAGGAAAAACAATTTCACTCAACGAGAATGTCGGTTAAAATAATTAATGTAGATCAAGTGGACGTGTGAATAGAGGAGACTGTTGGAAAGCGATTAAATAGACATCCTGATCGAGGAGGAAATATACCACTTAGTTACTGGGGAATTGTTTCTTTCCGTGAGCAGAGAAGTTATTGGTCAGATGCTCACCCAATCCCACGGCCGACCAGGGCAATACCTTTCTAGATTTCCTCTAATGTAGGATACACTCACATTGAGCAACACAAGTGGATTTGTGTTTAGAACCTCTGCTTTATTCAGGCGGTTCCCACATTTTAGGTGGTCCTGTGATGTCCCCTTCAGGGGTAACAGATATATAAGTGAAACATGTAGCTTTTTTTGGTAACAATTATTTGAGTACTCTCTCCATGTTTACCATAGTAATAAACACTGAGAAAACCCACTCACCCTCACACAACATAGATGTCCTTAAGATCATGTGTTAAAAGGAAAACAATAGAATATAGTGCTAAATCTGTGAGATTAAATATCTAAATAAGTCCAAATAGAATTTCAGAAGTAAGAGAGAACAGTCTGGGCTCATGATCAGAAAGGACTTCATGGAACAGTCTGAGCCATGACTAACAGGCAGAGGAGCAGGGTGGGAATTCCAGGCCCTTCGACTAGCCTAAGAAATGCGGTAATTTCATTGTGAAGAAACTAAGGTGGTCCCCCACTAGAAGTGAAGGTGGTAAATTATTATCTAACGCCAAAAGTAGACATTCAAACATAAGTGCAACCCAGAACAGTCAAAGCTGTGAAGAATTTTCACAATTAAGTTTAGCTTACCAAAAATGTAGTAGACTTGAGTCTTATATATGCCACTCTGGTTTAATTGAATGCTAGTCAAGTCATAAGATTCATAGCTACCTGATAGTGGAA
>NW_004444014.1:8774667-8775812 GCF_000243295.1 Trichechus manatus latirostris | reverse complement strand
TTGGAATGAGGTGGGTAAAGGTAAAGCATTGTACTACAGCTAGAAAAAATCAATAGCTGCTCCCAAGATAGGGTACTTGACCAGAAAGGATATTGCAAGATACAGAAGAGCAGATATGAAATACCATTTCTCTGAAGTTTATTTATTTATTTTTTTAATCTTATTGCATCAGCAGAGCAGAACATAGATCAGGTAGATCTACAGAGTCCCCATAATTCACTGTTGATTTCTGGAGATTATGTGAATTTGTATAAATTGTAAATTGTATATTATTTCCTGAAATTCTTCCTCCCCCAGGAGTTAGCATTCTTTTTTAAATTGGGTATGCTGTAAAAGTGAACTGATTGACCTTTTCCTCGTAGCCTATTTAATCTCCCAGTCTTATAGCCTAGTAAATTTGGGTAAGTCATTTAATCTCTTTGAGCTTCAGTTAACTCATCAAGATTAAAATAATCTGAATATAAATCCCAGTTCTATAGTTTTGTGAGTTTATGATTTCCTAAAATTGACCATCCCTGATATCCCTCCTTTGTCTCCCTGTTTTTTCGGAAACTTTGGAACTTAATTAGGACTCTCCCATTCAGACTCTATTGCTTAGTCTTCTGCTGGAGTGTGCCGTATACCAAAGATACTACATATGCCCAACCAATTCCACCTTCCTGGCAGCTTCTGCATCCTTAACCTCTCCTGCTCTAGAAGGAAAGTCTAATACCAAGCCCTGACCTCTCCCTCCTGTCTCTGCTACTCTGAAATTAAGTTCTTTCTGATTTAAAAAAAAACTGGTATATTTGACTGATTTTCAAGGAATAGTGGACTGTTCAGTATGGAAGGGAACTTAATTATTTGGAAAAATCTTATCATTTTATAGATGAATAAACTGAGATCCAGAGAATCTTAGTGATTATTCAAGGTTGACAATCCAGTTAATGGCAAATCCAGTTTTAAATAGGGTTTCCCTGATTACTGTCCATCCATTCCTTAAATATGCCTAGGCATATATTCCTAGATCTATTCTCAATCTATCAACCACCACTCATCTGTCAATTGCTATGATTTGAAACCCATTAGACAGCACCTAACAACAACAACAACAATTCTCAACGTCTCTTATGAATCCAGGTTCACCTGTTGTTGTTGTTAAGTAT
>NW_004444014.1:8765387-8772809 GCF_000243295.1 Trichechus manatus latirostris | reverse complement strand
AGTAAGGTATAAGTAAATAATTAAAATAAAAAGAGGGAGAATGCACTCATGACCAAAGATAGATTATGTTATAAAGAGTTGTTTCCCTTCTGTCAAGGTATTCATGCCAATATCATTTCAGTTTTTTTTTTTTTCTTTTTAAGAATGGATTATGTCACTGAACCAAAGTACTTTCAATTTTCCTTCCATTTCATGCTTTCGAGTTCAGAGTGAGATGCTGATGCAAGGTCTGCCAACTGTATTTCCATGGGCTGAAGCTCTCAGGGTTGTACTTTCATCTCTTCACAGCTGAGACTGGAGGAAATTTTCCTGATTTCCTAGGCAGAAGTGCTCACCAACTCCTCTATTTTCTACTACACTTTGTGTAAACCTTTATATTTACACTGTGAAACTCTATTGTAATCATTTTCTTACATGCTTGTCTCTCTTACTATGTTATGGTTTATTCATGGGTAAGACTAGATTTTGTTTTCATTTTTTATGCCCATGATTTCAAGGAATGGTTCTAGTCACTTGGTTTCCCGCCACTTGCAGAATCTTCATTACAACCTGCAGATATGAACTCAAATAGAGCTAAATATTGACCAGTCTGAAGAAGACCATCAGCAAGAGAAAGAATCCTATCAAAATAACAGAACGTAAGAGTTCAATCCCAGTGAAACAGAAATGCTACTGAAAATAGACAAATATTTGCTATATGTATATTTTTTAATTGGTGCTTCAGAGACTATAACAAATTAGATATATTGAGAACTCTCCCAATGGAAAACACGTAAGAAATGGATGAATTATAAGGATAATCCTTTTGAACACTTCAGTGAGATCAAGAGAAAATTAACGAAATTTACTTAAGTTAAAATGAAAAATTTCCCCATTGTTCTGAAACCAAGTTGGCAAGTAAACAGAGACTGGAGAATATTCTTGATGTAAATGCGAATTCCTGATTCCTGAAGATCAGCCTAAAAAATACTAAGAATGAAAATGATCAAACTTTTGAAATTTACACATCTTTGAATAAAAATCAAGAATAATAATAGGATAGAAAACAACAACAAAAAGTTGTTTTTTTTTTTACTTTTTTTTTTAATTTATTTTTTATTTTTTATATTTTATTGTACTTCAGGTGAAGGCTTACAGAACAACAAAAAGTTTTAACACCCAACAAGGTAAAACTCGCAATGTTTACAATCCAATTAATTATTACCAGGAATGCAAAAATGCAGAAAAGTACAACCCAAAATGTGGAGAATAATCAATCTAACTAAACCAACCAGAGCTGGCACAGATGCTAGAATTAGCAGACTGAGACATTAAAAAAAAATTATTATAACAGTATACCAAATTTAAAAAAAAAAACGAGTAGAACCATGAAGTATATTAAAACAAAAATTCTAGAAATAAAAACTATGATATCTGAGCTGAAAAACAGACTTGATAGGATTAATGGAAGAGGAGTCATTGCTGAAAATTAAGGAAAAAGAAAAACTGATCATGAGGAAAAACTGACCCTCCTATACACTCCTTTTGGGAATGCAAATTGGCGCAACCACTTTGGGAACTATTTGGAAGTTTTCTAAAAAGTTAAGCATGCATCTTACATATAACTCAGACATTTCACTCCTAGATATCAACCCTAGAGAAATACAACCATATGTCCACACAAAGACTTGTGCATGAATATTCACACCAGTTTTATTCGTAATAGTCAAAAAGTTAAAACAACCCAAAATGTCTTCAAATGGTGAATGGAAAAGCAGATTTTGTTATATCGGTACAATGGAATATGACTCAGTTACAAAGTTATAAAAGGAATGAACTATTGATATAGGCAACAACATGAATGAATCTCAAAGTAATTATGCTGAATAAAAGAAGCTAAATAAAAAGCATGCTTATGGTATGATTCCACTTACATGAAATTTTACAAAATTCAAACTAATCTATTGTTACAGAAAGCAAGTCAGTGCTTGCCTGGAAAGTAGACATGCCTAATGGGGCAGGAGAGAAGATTTGTTTATGGGCGTAAGGAAATTTTGGAAAGTGATGCATCTTGATTGTAGTGATTTTCATATTACATATATATCAAAAGTTATCAAACTGTGCATTTAAATATATGCAGCTTATTATATGCCAGTTATACCTTAATGTTGTTGTTAAATGCTTTGCAGTTGATTCTGACTCAGAGTCACCTTATGTATAACAGAAAAAAAATGCTGCTGGTCCTGTTCCATCCTCACAATCATTGCTATGTTTGATCCCACTGTCGCATCCACTGTGTAAATCCATCTCGTTGAAGGTCTTCCTCTTTTTCGCTGACCCTCTACCAAGCATGATGTCCTTCTCCAGGGGTTGGTCTCTCCTAATAACTTGTCCAAAGTAAGTGAGACAAAGTCTTGCCATCCTTGTTTCTAAAGAGCATTCTGGCTCTACTTTCCCCAAGACAGATTTGTTTGTTCTTCTGGCAGTCCAAGGTATATTCAATATTCTTCACCAACACCATAATTAAAATGCATCAATTCTTCTTAGGTCTTCCTTATTAATTGTCAGTTTCCCATGTATATCCCTTTCAAGGTCCAATTATTTTCTCTTATGAATTTTTTGTTGATGATCCATGTTTTCACTAATGAAGATATGCTGATTAAAGGACCAATTAAGAATTTTTATTATGAGTTATGGATTTTGATACTTATTATCTGGGATCACATATGTATCAATGGCCCCTAGACGAAATAAATCCTGCATTTATCAGTCACTGCTAACACTGGTTTATTATTTTTTTTAATTTTATGTCTTGAAAATATGCAAAACTGAGGTAAAATATGAAGGCACCTGACAATGACTGCACATACGTTTCATTCTAGTCTCCTTCTTCTTAGACTTTGTATCATTTTTCATGAAACTTTTCAAAACATGGTACAATGCATTCTTCCTTACTGAAAAAGCAGTACTTATAGCCCAAATAAGTAAAGCCAAGGGATTTTTTATCTCATGAAAATTACTACAATATTTCTTCATTGCTGCAAAAGCAGTACTTAGAGACAAGATAAATAAAACTAAAGGAATTTGAATCTCAAGAAAATTATCACTACTGTGCATTTTTCGGAGTCCTGGTGGTGCAGTCATTGAGAACAACGGCTGCTAATCAAAAGGCTAGCATTCGATTCCACACTATTAGGCAGTTCTACTCTGTCCTACAGGGTCGCTATGAGTCTGAATCGACTCCATGGCAACGGGTTTTTATTTACTCTTCATTATAACAAAAGCAGTACTAACTGCTAAAAAGCAGAAAATGCTGCCCTAGAATACTGCAGAACTACTCAGAGGGGTGCTTTCCACCTGCTACCCAAGGAATGCCGTGATTGGGCCATAAGATTGAATGCAGGGTAAGAATAACTTATAGGAGTTCCAATCTCTTAAAAAGTACCACTGCAATGCATTATTCCTTATTGGAAAGACATTATCTACTGTTCAGATGCTAGAAAAGAAAGGAGCCAGCAACACCTGGAAACAATGAATGACATACGTAAAGGAGAAAATGGCTACCGTGACTGAATGAAGACACCAATAGCTTATTCTCACGGTAAGTATATTCTCAAGCGAACATTGTAACTGGAAACATAGTTAGGAGGCTTATCTCACAGAAATAAAAGCAAACCTGTCAAAAGTTTAGAAAATTCACACAACTAAGAGGCATCACCTAAGACAGTGCTCAATCTACAGGAAAATGAGGCTTCCGCTCAGGATTTTTGAGCTTCACACACTTCAAAAAGCTCCTAGCTTGAGGCTAAATGCATTAAAATTGGACTACCCCCTTTCCAAATAATTCCAGAGGGATAAAAAGTGGATGAGATAAGGTATGTCCCAAGAGTCTTGAAAAGGATATGCCCAAGATTAAGCCCATTGCCATCAAGTGGATTCCAACTCAGAGTGACCCTATAGGAAAGAGTAGATCTGCCCCAGAGCATTTCCAAAGGGATATGAGGTGATTGAAAACACCATACCTTGGGTCAGGCACTCTTTACTCCTCAAAGTGACATCTTAGCTTTTTAACACTTTAAAGAGATCTTTTGCAGCTGATTTGCCCAATGAAATATATCATTGGATTTCTTGACTTTTGCTTTAATATTTTCTCTGTTTATCATGACGTTCGTTGTTGGTCCAGTTGTGAAGATTTTTGTTTTCTTTATGTTGCGGTCTAATCCATACTGAAGACTATAGTCTTTGATCTTCATCCGTAAGTGCTTCAAATTCTCTTCACTTTCAGCAAGCAAGGTTGTGTCATCTGCGCAATGCAAACTGTTAAAATGAGTCTTCCTCCAATCCTGATGCCGTGTTCTTCTTCATATAGTCCAGCATCTTGGATGATTGATTCAGCATACAGATTGAATAAGTACGGTGAAAGGATACAAACTGATGCACACTTTTCCTGATTTTAAACCACCGGTATCTCCTTGTTCTGCTCAAAGAACTGCCTGTTGTTCTATGTACATTCTGCATGAGCACAATTAAGTGTTCTGAAATTCCCATTCTTTACATTATTATACATTATTTTTTATAATCCACATAGAGGAATGCCCTTGCATAGTCAATAAAACACAGGTAAACATCTTTCTGGTATTCTGTACTTCTGGCCAATATCTATCTGACATCAACAATGATATCCCTCCTTCTATTTTCTGTTCTAATCCGACTTGAATTTCTGGCAGTTCCCTTCCAATGTACGGCTGCAGACATTTTTGAATTATCTTCAGAAAAATTTTGGTTGCATGTGATATTAATGATATTGTTCCATACTTTCCACATTCCTTTGGATCATCTTTCTTTGGAATGGGCACGAATATGGATCTTTTTCAGTCAGTTGGCCAGGAAGCTGTCTTCTAAATTTCTTGGCACAGAAGAGTGAGCACTTCCAGCAATTCATCTGTTCGTCAAAGCGTCTCAATTGGTATTCCATCACTTCCTGGAGCCTTGTTTTTCACCAGTGTCTTCAGTGCAGCTTGGACTTCTTCCTTCCACACTATTGGTTCTTGATCATATGTTACCTCATGAAATGGTTGAATGTCAACCAATTCTTTTTGGTACAGTGCCTCTGTGTATTCCTTCCATCTTCTTTTGAGGCTTCCTACATCATTCAATTTTTTGCTCATAAAATCCTTCAGTATTGCAACTTGAGTCATGAATTGTTGTCTTTCAGTGTGAGGAATCTCAACTGTGCTCTTCCCTTTTGGTTTTCTAACTCCAGGTTTTGTACATTTCTTATAATACTTTACTTTGTATTCTCACGCTGCTCGTTGAAATCTTCTGTTCAGCTCTTTTACTTCATCATTTCCTCCATTCTCATTACCTACTCTACACTCAAGAGTAAGTTTCAGAGTCTCTTCTGACAGCCATTTTGTTCTTTTCTTTCTTTCCTGTCTTTTTAGTGACCTTTTGCTTTCTTCATGCATAATATCCTTGATGTCATTCCACAACTCTTCTAGTCTTTGGTCATTAGTGTTCTATGTGTCAAATCTATTCTAGAGATGGTCTCTAAATTCAGGTGGGATATACTCAAGGTTATACTTTGGCTTTTGTGGACTTGTTTTAATTTTTTTCAGCTTCAGCTTAAAGTTGCATAGGAGCAATTGATGGTTTGTTCTGCATTTGGCCCCTGACCTTGTTCTGATTGACGATATTGAATTTCTCCCTCATCACTTTCCACAGATGTAGTCAATTTTATTCCTGTGTATTCCACTTAGCAAGGTCCAAGTATATAGCCACTGTTTATGTTGCTGAAAAAAGGTATTTTTGATGAATAAGTCCTTGATCTTGCAAAATTCTGTTGTGTGATCTCTGGTGTCATTTCTACCACCAAGGCCATATTTTCCAACTACTGATCCTTCCTCTTTGTTTCCAACTTTCACATTGTAATCACCAGTACTTATCAACGCATCTTGATTATTTTTTGATCAATTTCAAATTGTATAAATTGGTAAAAATCTTCTTTTTTCAACTTTGGCATTAGTAGTTGTTGTGTAAATTTGAATAAAAGCATATTAACTGATCTTCATTGTAGGTGTACAGATATTATTCTATCACTGACAACATTGTACTTCAGTATAGATCATGAAATGCTCCTTTGACAATGAATGTGATGTCATTCCTCTTGAATTTGTCATTCCTGGCATTGTAGACCATATGATTGTCTAACTCAAAATAGTCAATACCAGTCCATTTCAGCTCACTAATGCCTAAGATATTGATCTTCATGCATTCCATTTCATTTTTGATGACTTCCAATTTTCCTTGATTCATACCTTGTCCATTCCAAGTTCTAATTACTAATTGATGGTTGCAGTTATTTCTTCTCATTTTAGTCGTGTTCATCAGCATCACAGCAACACACAAACCATCACAGTATGTCAAACTGATGGAAATTATACTTAATAGAGCTGTTTAAAAAAGTGAGCACTTCTAATATCATTTTAATAATCTAATATTATCTCTTACTCAAACCAGAAAAGTTTAGATGAGAAACGTAAAAAAGAGACATATTTAACTAAAATACCTCATAAAATATTATTTACTTTCGCTTAAGAAATTATTATATGATAATTATATTGCAAGGTATAAAATATTATGTTATATAACTCATATTACTCTTAAGAAGAAGACAGTTTTATTTTCATAATCCTTATTAGATATATTAGGAAACTGAAGTATGAAAGGGCTTGTAACTTGTTCAAGGTCAACTAGATAGTGATCTGTAGATTCAGTATTGGAACTCAATAGTTTGTGTGACTTCAGAGTCCATCCATTTACCAAATATACTATACAACCTTTCTCACTGCAATAAACTGAAATCTGCAGTGTCCTCAATATGCACACATGTCAATTTGAGTATGTTTCAGGAAAATAAGGATGTTTTAAAATTAGAAAATATATTAATGAAATTCACCAGTTAGCAGATCAAAGAAGAAAAAAATAACTATATGATCATCTTAATAAGTACAGAAAACCATTTGAATATATTCAACAACCCTTCAAGACTAAAAAATAACCATTAACTAACTTTTTTTCTCATGAAGAGTGTCTACAAAAAATGTAAAGCAAGTATTATACTTGATGGCGAAAAGTTTTAAAATTTTACCTTTAAATTCAAGAGCAAAAAGGATGTCCATTCTCACCAGTTCAACTCAACATTTTTCTGGATGCTGTGGACATATAAGCAAAATGGATAAAGAGTAAAATGATCAGAAATTTAGAAACAACATCATCACTGTGATTGTCTATACAGAAAATGCAAGACAGTCAATAAAAACTCTTCAGATTAATACTAGAGTTCATTATGGATGCTTGTTTCTGACTCAATATGTAAAAATCAATGTCATTAATTTACACCAGGAATTAAAAAGTATAATTTAAAAATAATACCTTTTAAAA
>NW_004444014.1:8762430-8764844 GCF_000243295.1 Trichechus manatus latirostris | reverse complement strand
ACACACTTTTATACTTATTGAAAAAGCTCTTTTATGCTTATTAAAGTGTTGATGCTTACCATATGTATGTGTCTTGTGTATTAATATACAGGAAAATGTATGTGAAAGAAATTCGCTAAGGTATTACCAAAATGTTTTCTCATTCTGAGTCTGGATCACCTCTTCATTCAGCAGTATCAATGTCTGTGTTTTTCTTTACAGTACCATTCTCTATGTCAGGAGTATTGGCGATTCTCATTTTTTGAAAAAGTGCTTCACAATTGCCTCCAGGATTTCACCCAAACTTCTGTCATTCACTTATTTTGCAAGTTTTAATGCTGGCGCTTTGTTGATCTCAACAGGGTGTGTCAATTAAATATTTTCAAACAAATAGAGGGACTCATATTTATTCCTCAAATTATTCTTAAATAATTTATTGATTGAAGCATTAAGGAATTGTGATTATCCTGTCATGCCATCAGGAATAACGAGCAAGTCAGTGCATAAGCAGGCATTTAGAATATGTCATGTACTCTGGCAGAAAACAATTTTAAGATGTCATAAATTGCAAGATATGTCCCAATTACAGGGATATTGAGTCCCTGGGTGGTCCAAACTATTAACACTCCACTGTTAACTGAAAGGTTGGAGGTTTGATTCTACCCAGACATGCCTCAGAAGAAAGGCCTGATGATCTACTCCAAAAAATCAGCCATTGACAAGCCTATGGAACACAGTTATACTCTGATACACATGGGGTCTCCTTGAATTGGAATCAACTAGCAGCAACTGGTTATAGAGATATTAAAATATGAAACTATGTGTATTATGATTGTTGAAATATGGTAACTTAGATAGTTTTATTTCCATTATTCATTGGTGTAAAATTAATATGGATTATTCAATAAATGAGAAGATGTGTCCATGTGTGATTATTGCATCATGGTTTGTAATAATAAAAATTTAATTAAAAAACCTGAAAACAGCAAAAAAACCCAACAACTGTATGGTTGGTAATTAAATTTCTAGGCATTTCTAAGTGGAATAATTTACAAAGGTGAAATAAATGAATTCTGACTATGTTTATCAACATAGATGAATCTCAGAAACAAAAACAGATAAATAAATTTAAATAAATTAAAATAATAGAATGCTTGACAAGAGTTAAAATGAATGGTTAAATCTCAGAAACATAACACTAAGAAAAAATCCTGTTGAATCATAATACCTTAACTGCAAAGTTTTCAAAACCAGTCAAAAAAATACCATACTTTGCACATAATACCAGTGTTCTCAAAACTATTAAAAAAACAAATGGCATAGAAAATGATGTCACAATGGGGAAGGGAAGGAAGGACAATGACATGCAGGGAGGCAGGTGGATAAGAAAGACACAACTTGTACTAGGAAAAAAGAACCAACGGTGGTTCTTTGAAGGAAATAGATTGATTTTGCACAAGCAGAGATAGAAGAATTATGATAAATGTTCATCTAACTAAATATTTGAATCTTTAACACCATGTTTTGCATGATCTCTTCACTACAAGTGTACTGATTATGAGGAAATTTTGACAATATTTGGATGGAAAACACCAAGCCAGTGTACTTGTTACAGCTTTTTGTTTTTCTCATAACCACCCATCACCGTTTGCCATAGAGTCGATTCTGACTCATAGCTACTTTATAGGACAGAGTAGAATATAATAGTTGAATAATTTTATTTCAAGCCCTAGATGGAAGAGATAATTGTGCTGTGTGTTGTGATTTAATCCTGGTGTAACAGAATCTTGTTCAGCCATTTATCTCAATAATACCTCAAATTCTCCCTTGTCTTAAGTTGAGTAGTCCTTTCATCCTCATTATTGTGTTTATATGCCCATCTAACAAAGAAGTAGATCCTAAAGATTTTGGTCACTCATCCTTGAAGGTTGAATTAATATCAGTCCCTTTAAAGAACAGAGAGCAGGGAGAATGTCAGTAATAGCAGCCTGTTTACTCATTAAAGACTGTCTTGGGTTGAAATGGAACTTCCCAGGACTAAGCTTAACACCTGCCTTAAAACAATGTAATATTCTTCTCTGATTTTTTTTTTTCTCATGTAAAGCACACATTAACCAATTAATTTATAAAATAAAAGCATAGTATAAGCAATTTCATCTTCACACCATAGTAGATTCTAAAATAAGTGAAGTGCTTTAGGGTGCACAGTATACTTTCAGTTATGCTACCAGTCTATATAACCCACACAACAACCCCGTGATATAAATGAGACTGAGCTTTTGAAAATTACTTTTTTGAAATTAACAGGAAGGAATATTGACACAAAAGTATAAAATCGGGAGGTCTTACAAATATATGAGGGTATCAGTCAGGAAAACACTTGCTGCTTTCTGATTGTTTTGATTTTTTTTGTATAGCACATTATGGAGGATCCC
>NW_004444014.1:8756671-8759994 GCF_000243295.1 Trichechus manatus latirostris | reverse complement strand
CATTTTGTTGGATCACCATTTTTTGGAAGAGGCATAAATATGGATCTTTTCCAGGTGGTTGGCCAGGTAACTGTCTTCCAAATTTCTTGGCATAGATGAATGAGTGCTTCCAACATTGCATTCAGTTTTTTAAAACATCTCAATTGGTATTCTGTCAGTTCCTAGAGCCTTGTTTTTCTTCAATTCCCTCACTGCAGCTTGGACTTCTTCTTTCAGTAACATTGGTTCTTGATCATATAATACCTCCTGAAATGGTTGAACATTGGCCAGTTATTTTTGGTACAGTGACTCTGTATTCCTTCCATCTTCTTTTGACACTTCTGACGTCACTCAATATTGTGCCCATAGAATCCTTCAATATTGCAGTTTGAGTCTTGAATGTTTTCTCCTGTTCTTTCAACTTGAGAAATGCCAAGAGTGTTCTTCCCTTTTGGTTTTCTGACTCCAGGTCCTTGCACATTTAATTAAATATTTTACTTTATCTTCTTGAGCCACCATTTGAAATCTTCCGTTCAGCTATTTTACATGATCATTTCTTCCTTTCACTTTAGCTACTCTACATTCAAGAGTAAGTTTCAGAGTCTCTTCTCACATTCATTTATGGCTTTTCTTTCTTTCCTGTCTTTTAATCACCTTTTGTTTTCTTCATGTATGATGTCCTTGATGTCATCACACAGCTCATCTGGTCTTCAGTCATTAGTGTCCAATGTGTCAAATCTATCCTTTAGATGGTCTCTAAATTAGGATAAGACATACTCAAAGTCATGCATTGGCTGTCAAGGATTTATTTTAATTTTCTTCAGCATGTGAGCAATTGATGGTCTGTTCCACAGACAGCCCCTGGCCTTGTTCTGACTGATGATACTGAGCATCTTCATCATCTTTTTCCACAGGTATAGCCCATTTGATTTCTGTGTATTTCATCTGGTGAGGTCCACATGTATAGTTACCATTTATGTTGTTCAAAAAAGGTATTTCCAATCATAGGTCATTGGTCTTGCAAAATTCTATCATGCAACGTCCAGCATCATTTCTATCACCAAGGCCATATTGTCCAACTATCGATCATTCTTGTTTCCAACTTTCGTATTCCAATCAGCGCTAATAATCAATGCATTTTAATTTCATATTTGATCAATTTCAGACTTCAGAAGTTGGTAAAAATCTTCAGTTTGTTCATCTTTGGCATTAGTAGTTGGTGCAAAATTTGAATAATAGTCGTATTAACTGGTCTTCTGTGTAGGCTTACAGATATTATCCTATCACTGACAGTGTTGTACTTCAGGATAAAACTTGAAATGTTACTTTTGATAACAAATAGTTACTCAGGTCAAAATGGAAGAAAGCTATTTTTGTTTCTATGTATCCAGAACTCTCTAAAAAATAATTATATTTCTCCAAGTATTCTGCAATATTATTTTTCTGCATATTGACTTCTTTCCTTATAGAGGAGACTTCTTTAGCTCTGCATGTTTATTTTTCTCATGGTTTTTATAAAGCCATTAACATTTTGAACAATTGTTTTGGACTTTTAGTTTTGATATTCTGAATCTCAAATTCTATGTCATGTTAAAAAGTTTATACTCTTCAAATAATACATATTTTTGCTGATAAGCAATGGAACGTATTTTATTTTACGTATGTATCTTATATAAATGAAATCCTTGAAAGGGTAATATGCCAAAGTTTTTGTAATCATATTAATTTAATGACATTAATTTAATTTGAAAGAGATGTTTCTGGAGGTAGAAAAATAGCTATTTGGTAAGAATCTCTCGCTGTGTCTTTTTTTTTCCTTCTCACTCAGAAACAATAAAGCTATTAATTTTCAAATCCGATTAAGTGAAACATAGTCACTAATGTAGTTAAAAAAGTATTTGATTTACCAGAATTTGTCTGGCATACACATCCTATGTAAAATATGTATTGCATGTGGGACAGACATCTGTTTCAGCATTCTATGAAGGACTGTCAGTTTGTCATATTGTGGTGGCTTGCATCTTGCTGTGATGCTGGGTGCTATGCCATCGATATTTTAAATAACAACAGAATCACCCGTAGTAGACAGGTTTCAGCAGAGTTTCCAGAATAAGACAGACTAGGAAGAAGGACCTGGGCGATTGACTTCTGAAAAAATTGGTCAGTGAAAACATTATATATAATACCAGAACACTGTGTGTGATATAGTACTGGAAGACGAGCCCCTCAGGTTGGAAGGCACTCAAAATATGACTGGAGAAGGCTTGCCTCCTCAAAATAGATTTGATCTTAATAATGTGGCTGGAATAAAGTATTTGGGACTTTTATTTGCTGACGTGGCATGACTCAAAATGAGAAGAAATAGCTGCAAACATCCATTAGTAATCAGAACATGGAATGTATGAAGTATGAGTCTAGGCAAATTGGAAGTTATCAAAAATAACATGGAACACTTTAAGATCAATATTCTAGGAATTAGTGAGCTGAAATTGACTTCTATTGGACATTTTGAATCAGACAATCATATGGACTACTACTATGTTGGGAATGACAAATTGAAGAAGAATGGCCTGTCATTCATTGTAAACAAGAACGCTTCAAGATCTATCCTGAAGTCTAATGCTGTTAATGATAGGATAATGTCCATATTCTTACAAGGAAGACCAGTTAATATGATTATTACTCAAATATACTCACCAACCACTAATGAAAAAATAAAGTAATTGCAGATTTTTACGACCTGCTGCAGTCTGAAATTAATCAAACATGTAGTCAAGATGCACTGATAATTACTGTTGTTTGACATGCGGAAGTTGGAAACAAAGAAGGAGAATCATTATTTGGAAAATAAGGCCTTGGTGATAAAGAAGATGCCAGAGATCACATGATAGAATTTTGCAAGACCAACAACCTATTAACTGGAAATACCTTTTTTCAACAACATAAACAGTGACTATACACTTAGACTTTGCCAGATAGAATACACAGAAATCAAATCAACTACATTTGTGGAAAGAGGATGGAAAAGCTCAATATCATTAGTCATAACAAGGCCAGGAATGACTACGGAACAAACCATCAATAGCTCATAAGCAAGTTCAAGCTGATGCTGAAAAAAATTAAAATAAGTTTATGAGAGCCAATGCATGACCTTGAGTATATCCTACCTGAATTTAGAGACCAACTCCAGAATAGATTTGACACATTGGACATGATAACCAAAGACCAGATGAGTTGTGGGATGGCATCAAATACATCATACATGAAGAAAGAAAAAGGTTATTAAAAGAAAGGTAAGAAAGAAAACACCAAAATGAATATGAGAAGAAACTCTGAAACTTGCT
>NW_004444014.1:8754374-8756479 GCF_000243295.1 Trichechus manatus latirostris | reverse complement strand
CATCAAGTTGCAATATGGAATGATTTTATGGGCAAAATATTGAATAATACTGGAAGCATCAAAAGAAGATGGAAGGAATATACAGGGTCACTGTACCAAAAAGAGTTTATCAATGTTCAACCATTTCAGGAGCTAGCATATGATCGAGAACCGATGGTACTGAAGGAAGATGTCCAAGTTTTACTGAAGACACTGGCAAAAAACAAGGCTTCAGGAATTAATGGAATACCAATTGAAATTTTTCAACAAATGAATGCCACTCTGGAAGTGTTCACTTGTGTATGCCAAGAAATTGTGGTAGACAGCTACCTGGGCAACCCACTTGAGGAGATCCATATTTGTGCCTATTCCAAAGAAAGATGATCAAACAGAATGTAGAAATTATTGAACAATATCATTAATATCACAGGCAAGTAAAATTTTGCTGAAGATAATTCAATAGCGATTGCAGCGGTACATCAACAGAGAACTGCCAGAAATTCAAGCCTGATTCAGAAGAGGATGTGGAACGAGAGATATCATTGCTGATGTCAGATGGATCTTGGCTGAAAGCTGAGAATACCAGAAATATGTTTACCTGTGTTTCATTGACTATGCAAAGGCATTCAACTGTGTAGATCATAACAAATTACGGATAACATTGCAAAGAATGGGAATTCCAGAACACTTAAATTGTGCTCACGTGGAACCTGTACATTGGCCAAGAAGCAGTCATTCAAACAGATCGAGGGAATATTGCACAGTTTACAATCAGGAAAGGTGTGTGTTGGAGTTATATCTTTTCACCATAATTATTCAATCTGTTTGCTGAACATACAGCATAGATATCACTTTGACGACTAAGGTGCACCAAAACCAAGCCATGGTATTTTCATTCACCACATATGCATGTGGAAGCTGGACAATGAATAAGGAAGACAGAAGAAGAATTGTGGATGAAGAGTATTGAATATACCATGGACTTCCAGAAGAACAAACAAATTTGTCTTGGAAGAAGTACAGCCAGAGTTCCATAGAAGTGAGGATAGCAAGACTTCATCTCACATACTTTGGCATGTCATCAGGAGGGACCAGTTCTTGGAGAAGGATAGCATGCTTCGTAAAGGAATGAGACAGTGAAAAAGAGAAAGACCCTCAATAAGATGGATTGACACAGTGGCTGCAAAAATGAGCTCAAACACAGCAAGGATTGTGAGAAGGATGCAGGACCAGGCAATGTTCCGTTCTTCTGTATGTGGGGTTGCTAGGAGTCAGAACCGACTCAACAGCACCTAACAACAACAAGAGCAATGCAGGGCTGCTCCACTTATCAAAATATTCCCTCTCAGCTCCAAACTCACCCTTTAATACTTGCTATGCAACAATGGAAAGCATTCCTTCAAGCCTTTCTTCTCTATTGAGCATGATGTTACACTTTCTCAGCAGTGGGAGCTGGAAGTATGTTGTTGGAGGAAGTGGCTCTACCTACCTATCTATTTGTATATCTAAAGCTTGGTCAGCAGAGTGGGTGTGAGGATATCCAGTCGTACTCTGCCCAAGCCATGCACCCAAAATGTGCAGTTCCTACGTGGCCTGGCATGAAGCCCAAGAGGCAAGGTATAAACATATATATAGTCATGGTTCTGAGAGATGTGGCCAAGGAGAGAAGAGATTGCTCAGGCAACCAATTCCATCCCAAAGGACAAACAGTAGATCCAACATTTTATAGTCCATCAGGGCAAAGACTAAGCAGACAGCGGGTGCTCCTTATAATACCATACCTAACTGAAGAAACTCATTCTTTACCAATATTTATTTAAAACAAAATTTTGAGTGAGGGACTACACTAAGTACATTAGTATTTCTAAGTCAATAAGAAAGTAGGTTAAAAAAACCTACTGAAATTATTTTCAGTCTTGAGATTTATAATTTTATTTTGCATTCAGAATAGTTAGAATGATATTTAAACATAAAGTAACTTCTTAAATAACATTTAAAATAAAGTTTCATAGACATTCATCTAAATATAATTTATTTGAATATTTTAGTACAAAATAAAAACATCAGGAGTTCCAGCAAAATGGCGCTCTAGGCAGAAGCACCACGCCGTCCCTCCACAGCAAAGA
>NW_004444014.1:8734002-8746778 GCF_000243295.1 Trichechus manatus latirostris | reverse complement strand
GAAACAGTGTATCATTGGCTGTGTGTATTTTCACCAAAAAAAAAAGTTGAGAATTTGGAGTGTTAATATGTTGTGGGGTTGTTAACCAATGTCAAAACAATATGTTTACTACTGTTTCATGAGAAACTATTTGTTCTGTAAGCCTTCACCTGAAGTACAATAAAATATAAAAAAAAAAAAGAAAAAGAAAAACATCACAGTAAGCTACTAAACCCTGTCTTGCTCTTTTTAATGCACTGTATCTGTTTCTTGGGTTTACCAGTGCTTACCTGAGACATGGATGTGACCACCAAGAGGCATAGAATTGTGTTGAGAGTGATACAGGCTAATATCATAATCACCAAGTGACTTGTTCAAACAATATATGTCATAGGTATTCAAGAAAGACAGCTAATACTGAGTGCTGTCATTAAAGAAGGATGCATTGAAGGGAGATGGATTGGATTGAACCTAAAAGGACTGATATCTAGAGAGAAAACATTGAGTGTTTCTGGAGAGTATTGGTCGTACGGAGAATTTGTTAGGATGCAACATGTTTTGTGGTGGAAATTATGGAAAAATGAGATTGGAAATGTATACTGGATGCACATTTTGGAACAGATGTTCATACTGTTAGGAAAATCTTGTTTATCAGTGTAGCTAACTTGATAGTATATAACTATGAAGTGCTTTCTGTGTTTACTACTACTTCTCCTTCCTTTATTGGTTTCCCCATTCTCATCTCTCAATAGTACCTTTGCCTACAAAGGGGTATATAGCTCCAATAAGCTCTCAATGTTTATGATTCTCTTGAGTTTATTTGTGCATTGGCTTCACTCCCTCTGTTTTACAACTGGAATTGTGATGAAAGGCTTGGTAGTTGTTGCAAAGGCCAGGTGTTCAGTTCCTGCACTGTGTCCTCAGTTTGCATTTAGATGCCTTGCTCTGAAACATTCCAAACCCTTAATTTGGCTGAGTGTGAGTTCCCTTGGCCTTTGATTCCACTTTTATCAAGTTGAGACTCATGGCTATGGATTTGAATGACTGTTTAGCGCTTTGCCCTTATCTATTACTCTTGTCCTGGAAAGCAATGCTCACTCTCTGACCTCAGTTGCAAGTCATTCAGGGTGAGCCTGCCTTTTTCCTATGCAGAGAGTATCTCCTTGTTTGGCATGCCCATAAGGAAATCAATGTGACCTGCAGAACTGCTGAGGCTGGGAGATGGAATGGGTCTTCATTAGGCCAACCCAATCTCTATAATCTGATCTTCTCCAGCTGGCAGTAGGTGATATAGAAGTATTACTGCTCTGCTGATCAAGGAGGGTAAAGAAACCCTGAGGAAACTGCTTCTCTCCCTCCTTCTTATTCCCAAGACAATCTTCATACCTACTACGTTCTATTACGTAGACTTTCCCAACTATTGCTAAGGCCCCTGTTCTCTCTTCAGTTCAGGAACTTTCTCCTGAAGGTGCTACTCCCCTTGGAAAAATCTTGTTTCTCAATCCTTGAAGACAGGTAGGTTCTTTGTAGAAATTCTTTTAAAATTTCTCTCTGAACCTATCCTTAATGAAGTGAGAATATTGCAATCAAGCTTTAAATTGCTCTTTAATGTCTAGTTATATAAAAGTAAAAAGATTCTTACCCTGACTGTGCCACACATGGCTTCCAGGGCCTGTACAAGGTTCTTTTGAACACCCTAAGTCATGCTGGGGATGAATTTCACTTTTGGTAACATTAAGGAACTGTGTATGGTTAACCTGGTATGCAGCATAAAAAGATCTTGCTAAATAATGTAATTCTGAGTCAAAAACAGGTTTCACTTTTAAAAATGTGATTGAGACTTATAAATTAACCTTAATCACTTAAGTGTCATTACTCCTGAAAAGTATTACCTGTCTACCTCTCTCAGCATCCCACCTCATATGACACTTGCACACCTCACATCTCTGTAACCTGCACAGGGTCTTGATATGGGGCACATCTGTATCTGTACCATAGCACTTATTATATTGTGAAACAATTCATTTTTATATATCTTTCTATCTATCCAGATAGCGATGTCGTGGAATGAAGTGAATATGTCATAATCATCTTTGTACAATGTTTGGCACATAAAATGTGCACAATAAATGTTTAGTAAATACAATGAACTAAGGATTCTTCGGTGAAGGTGAGACATTCAAATGTATATGTGCAAATTATTCCAAAATATATGTATTGTTTCTGTGGCTGATATGATTGTATGTGATTTTCCTTATTTCTGTTGGTTAATGTCAGTTTGTACTTTGCAAATTTTCTGAATGGAACATGCATTATTCTGGAAATTCAGAGAAAAGGATGTTGAAACTTAACAAAAATATACCTGTGACAATATAAATGGTTTTACCTGTGTATAGCTAAAATTAGCAGAAAGAATCTAACATAAGCAAAAATGTAGCCAAGTTTAGAAATGCAAATAAGTTTCTTGCTAGTTTTTCTTTCTTGCTAGTATTAAATTTATGCAATCCATGAGCTGTATGGTGCACAGATGAGAGTCTTGAGGGAGAATTGTGATTGTGTCTTTTGCATTTTTTAATGACGTTAAAAGTGTGTTTACCTAAAAAAGTTAGTGTAGCCCTAACTAGGCCCTTCCAAGTGGCATGCAGGTGAAGTTATTTTAGCTTATTCACTAGTGACAAATGCACAGTTTAAATGAGAACATTAGAAAGTTAATTCTGAATAGGAAAGATTTTAGCATCCACCTTTGCCTTTGGTCTGTCTTTATCGGTGAATTCAACCTGAGATGACAATGCAGAGGTTTGTCCTTCGTGGAATGAATGGTCTCTTGCAAATCTTCTCTCTCTCAGTAACCCAGTAACCAGCACAGTGACTTGAGAGAGAACTTTAACTATTAACGAAAAGGAAACTTTTATTCTTATGTATTGTGATTTAATTTTTGCTTTTTTATATAGTTTAATGAACACCACTTTTGAGAAGGCACTAACCTTTACTCAAGACATTTTCAGATGCTCTTTTAGCTCACAGATACAGGGTTGAGGTCACAAAAAATAGTGAGGGTTATCAGCAAAGTCCCATCAGCCTCCCTGTCTGTTACCTTTCACTGAGGTGCTTCTTCTCAGAGTCTCTCCTGAAGCCCTGTGAGGTCCCATTTCTAGATATGATCAATGTAGGCAGTGCCCTCCTCTCCAAACTTATCTACTAACCTATTCATATAATCTGCTTTCATCTAGGAATGTGATGAGCTCATCCGTACACATTTGAGAATTAGTGAGCAAAGTTGAAAGTTCTAACCTTACTGAAACATTCTTGCCAGTGTCCCTTGAGCTTTCAGTCCAAGAATGGCCTCTGATCCAGTTTCTCACCTGAATGTAGGGTGATGCCTCAGTACTCATGAATAAAGCCCAGAATCCTCAACAAATTAACCCAAGGGAAACTCTTCATTTTTATCTATTGAAATGTCCCTGTCCCATGGCTGTATCTATGTGGCCCCGTCTCACATAGATACTTACTATTCGTTGAAAGGGTCACCTACCTCATGGGCATATGCTTTGCTGTTTTTCCTTCTGTGTCCACATTCCTACCCCATCTCATCCCAAACACTAACATTTATAAATTCACCTCAAAACCTCAAAGGTTAGCACCTTTATGAAGATTTTCCGGTTCTTTCTCTACCAACATAGAATATTTTCCTTCTACAGCTCTTTGCTTCATGACACTGTCATTTATTGGCTTGGGATATAGTAATGAGCATGAATAAACCTACTAGATTTTAAGTTTACAGAGCTGGTACTGTTTTTGTCTGTACTCAAAGATTAGCACAGTGACTGACCCATAGATAGAACTCAACTAAATCTTAATTCACTGTTGAAATTCAGAGGTATTTAAATTTTAAAGAAAGATTTTAAATAAGAGAATACTTTATTGAGGAATAAAATCTTAATAATAGAATTTCATATATCGCAGGTGAGGGAAATACTTTGGGGCTAGTTATACTTTCCATTTTGCACCCAAGTAAATTACATTATGGGTAGCTTCTTGCTCTTTCAAGTTTGAGACAAGATATACACTCTGCATATAGTGGTGTTCTTCTCATGCGCATTCAACAAGAGCACATGGAGGAAAAGCAGGTAATTGGAATGTTCTATGATTTTATGGTTCCACTAATCTAAGCAGACATATTTATTGTGCAAGCACAGAAGAACAGTAGTGTTATGGAATTTACCTGTCATCTAACAAATCAGAGGTGTCTATGATAATGAAAGATAATCTTTAGCTGAGGAACCATGTATTCAGTGTTTTGAGAAATAAAGTAAAATGATTAATATGTGTAATATTTGCAAGTGGCTTAGAACAATTCTTGACAGAGTGAAGCACTATACAAATTTTTGAAAAATCAATAAAATAATTGATTAAAATTTTTAAGAACATTATTTGTTCGGTAATTCTGATGGCTATTATTTAACCATTCTGATAGTTGATATTAGATAAGGTAAATGGGGTGACTTCCGTAGCACCAGGAATGGATTAGGTATCTAAATGTGCTATAGAAATGTAACTCAAGGATAGCAAAGAAACTATATTGGCTGGACACAGGATTTACATTGAAGACTAGTGATCCTAAGAAGCTGTAAAAATAGGCTAGATTGAGGAGAAGTGTGAAATGACTTAGATACTAAGGAGTTTAATTATATTATGTAAACTAAGCACATACAAGATGGATATGGAAAGCAAACATGGTATAACATGCCACAAAACTGTCCATATGACTTCCTGACCAGGGAGCAGGCTTCTGAAATCACACTCACACTTATTTTCATGGGTTAATGGAAGTAACCATTTGCATCACTTGGAAATGGTTATTGATTGGATTAACCCTCTCAAAACACTGCTAAGGAAACAGGTTCAGAGAAGTTGGATAACTACATGAAGATCACACACTTCCCAAGTGGCCAAGTGAGGAGCAAAATCCATATTTTTTAGTTCCTTGGTCCAGTATAGTACTTCCTAGTCTTGGTCATACAATGGAGGCTATTAGGCAGGTGACGGTTTACTCAGTCCATCTCTAGCCACACATATAACTCCTGAACTCTTTCCTCTGTAAGGAATGGGTTTAATAACTAAGAATATACATTTTAGCAAGACATTTTAGTATGATAATGAAAACAATTAAAGTAGTCATTTTTACATCTATGTGTAAGATACCACATAGTCACCAGGGTAAGAGACAGGACAAAGAAGAATAAAAGAAAAAACCCTCAAACATCTTAGTTCTGGTAATCAAACTGACCTGATTCAATGCTTACTACACAGGCACACACACACTTTCACAACCAAGCTTACGTCTTATCTTCTGTACGCTCTCAATGAGGATTATATGCTCCCTGTGTCCCAGGAAATAAAATGCTATAATCAAGGAAATAATTCAATTCTCAAGACTAAAGATAGATAGCCTAAGATAAAGACTAAGATTCTTATTTTATCTTATCTCCATGAAATCTTATTTCTAGCTCCCTAGATGGTCTCATCCCTACTTATGATGCCAACTGATATCACAACCATCTCTGATAACTCTTTCCATTTGTACATGTTGCCCAAAGTCTAGCCCATGGCCTTCTTCACCCTGTTTCTTATGGCCTGCTAACAATTTGAGGAAAAACTACATACCTATAGAGACTAGTCAACAACAGGCTTGTCCCTGTTTTACATAAACTATAAAGTTAGACCTGCTGGGCATTTTGATGGTAAAAAAAAAAAAAAAAAAAGATTATTATTCTTTTTTAAATAACAGTAAGTCTTATAGCTAGGCTATAGTCTTAAAAGATTAATTGACTGATTCAAATTTATAAGGAACAGTCAAATTCCTGGAAGGAAAATGAATGTTTGTGCAACAAGTCAGGCCAACTGGTCTGCTGGAATTTTTTGATTGTCTCCAATATACAGTTTCCAGCTGTAACCATAATCCATCCTATGACATTCTTATAAATCCAATAAGTCACCTTTTGTTTTTTGTTTTGGGGAAATTTACTTTTTGTTTTCAGCAACTCATGAGGTATAGAATATGGGGATTATTCCTTCTTTTCAAGATATTGTGAATAGCCAACAAACCAAGAGGTTTTATAATTTTTTTTAAATATATAATACAAAAAAAATTAAAGAATAGCTACCAATATAAGGCATCTCATGGAGCATGTCTGATGAGTTGCAAAGACATTGTAAACTATAGCTAGGTGAAAGGCTATTTCAGCCTGGGGTGAAGTTCCATAAAAGCAGAGAGTAGACTCTGGAGAAGGAGGATCCTTGGTGGAGAAATAGTATGCTCAAAAGGGCAGAGGTATGTTTTGGAGAGTGTGACTAGACGACTGTAACTGGCGCAGATATAGCTTAGAAGATAAGTTCAGATTCCCCGTGAAACAATATGCAGATATGACAAGGTCATATGTGGGGGCAATGGTGGCATTCAAAAAAGTCAAGTTGTCAAACCATTTCTCTGTCCTTGCAAAAGAGCATGTCTGTCAGAGAGTTGTAAATGAGCTGAATTTGCGTTAAGTCTGGGCAGACAGGAGACTTGGAAACAATCCAATACATGCAGCTGAAGCTTGCCATCCATGGCCTTCCCGATGCTTTTCTTTTTCTCAAGAATGATTTCCAACCTTTGGTCTGATTACCTGCATCCTTGCTATTTATACTTTAAGACCCATCTCCTCAGTGTTATCTCTGCTGACTGCTCTACGCTCAAAGATCTCTCCGTTCTCTGAATGTCACTAGTTCTGATTCTTCATTAGAGAAGGTTTAAGATTAATCTAGGAGTGAGGCATTGCATGAAGTGAACAGGGGAATGCACATTGACATGGAGACCATTTAAAAGGTCATTTCCATACATAGGTTTGAGGTAATGAAAAGGTAAATGTGAACAGAAGGGTTGGAAAGGAAACAAAAAAAAGAGATAATGTAAAGAATCAGCATGAAGTAGCTATCTGATAAGGGGAAGATAGGAAAGGAACAAATCCAAATTTAATTTGAAGTTTAGAGTTTGGAGAATTAATTAGATACAGTTAAAAGATTCCCAAGGGAGCAGTAATCCGACAGAATGATCTGAAGAGGTGGCTGGAGGCAATGGCCTGCAATATGAAAGAAGGTGCACAGTGTGGGTTGTAAGGGGTAGATTGTGGAAGGCACTGGGATTATGGTCCTATAGTCCTTACAGAGGTCATGGCTAGAACTTAAGATGTAAAGATCACCAGGCCAATCAGCCGGTCACCTAATTAATATGTGTTAATATTAATCAGGAGTCCCTAGGATGTGGCACAAATTGTTAGGTGCTGGATTACTAACCAAAAGGTTGACAGTTTAAACCAATCCAGAAGCACCTCAGAAATAAGCCTGGCGATCTGCTTCCAAAACGTCACAGCCTTGAAAGCCCTATGGATCCTAGTTCTACTCTGCACACATAGGGTAGCCATGAATCTCAATTGACTGGAAGCCAACTAACAGCAATAACAGCAACATTGATCAATTGATAAAGGTCCCTAGGTGGCACAAATGGTTTGCACTTGAGTGCTAACCTAAAGATTAGCGGTTTGAACCCACCCAGTGGTAATGCAGAAGAAAAGGCCTAACAAACTGATTCCATTAAGATTACAACCAAGAAAACCCTAAGGAGCTGTTCTACTCTGTAATACATGGGGTCACCATGAGTTGGAATTCACTCGATGGCAACCGCCAACAACAATTAATTGAAAACTGTGACCAATGTTCCTTTCAGGGCAGGAGAAAGCCCTGAGTCCTCTCTTAGGTTGATTAAACTCCTCCCTGCAACATGTTTGGTACTAGCATTTCCTTTTTCTTTCTTTCTATTCAGTGATTATTGAGGTTTTAATTCCTGACAGCATTTTGTTCCAACTCAGACAGTCCAATATCTGATTTTGATGTCTTCAGTGGTAAAATCTAAGGAGATAGGCAAATAGCATCTCTCCTCTGAATTTCACCTGATATGAAGCTTAGGGTTAGGCCAAACAAGGAAGCGGGGACGAGTAACACTTTTTTTTTTTCCAGTTTTTTTAGCCATTCCTTTCAATCTATCTATGTACTTTTCCATCTTCTGCTCTAAATATTAATATGCTTTTCACACACATAAAATACCTACACACACATAATAAACAAGAAGTCCCAAACTTGAAGCTTTTGGGGATTTCAATTTGATTATTTTAAAAATAAAACTGCTGTCAGCTTTGTTTGTAGAGAGGGTTTAGCAGCTCTGTTTACTCTAAAAGTAATCACTTCTTGATTCAAACTGCTTCACCAGTAAATAGAATAACTTAGGACATTAATTATATGGGAGAGAAGTCAGCAAGAAGTAGCTGTTACAATTCATTACTGTACAAGAAATAGCAAGAGATGGGAGAAAATGTAAAGACGGAGATAATTGTTATTGCTTGGCTCTGAATAGGATTGGGATAGATGGATTGGAATTGGTTTATCTTTCTCCTTCATAATAAATTGGAATGCTAGCCAGAGAGGGAGGTTAAGTAGAAGCAGCCAGTCACCCCAAGCTTTAATTCTCAGGAATACCACAGACAAAAGAGGCACCTGGCAACATCTTATGAAAAAAGTGCATAAATTAATACTTTTATGTAAAACAATTTTTTTTAGTTCATATAGTTGGACAAAGCCCTGGAAACTATTTTGGATTGCGGTTTATACACTTTTATTTTTAGCAATCCTTCTCAAAGGAGATCAAACTGGGAACCACCGTAATAAACCTGCTCTTGGTGACATTGCCAGCAACTTGGGCTTTAACTGTGGCCCCACACCTCCACCTTCCTCCCTTCATTCAACCCAGGCATCCTGAGGAACTCTGGTACCCTGATCTAGCTGTCTCTGTTCTCTCATTGTATACCTGCTAAAACCAAAACCTAGAGAGAGGTAGCAGTTGCTGTAGCTTATGTGGTTAGATTGTAGTGCAGCTGACTAAAGAAAAGGTCTCTTGGTTCAGCTGCTTTGTCCTTTGCTGTATACTGTCTACTTCTTCTTTGGGGGCAACAGTATCAGAGGAACACTTCAGTGCCATTAATTCATCATCTTCCAACCTTATCTTTCAGTAACATCACTTTCATATCAATTCAGGTTTATACAATATTGCTCCTAATTTGACGTAGATATTAGAATAGTTTAGCTTATAGCAAAGAACAGCTTGAAGAAAGAAAAAACAAAACAAACAAACTCATTGCCATTGAGTCAATTTAAGCTCATTATGACCCTATGAGACAGAGTAGAACTGTCCCATAGGATTTCCAAGGAGTGGCTGGTGGATTTGAACTGCCAAACTTTTGGTTAGCAGCCTGGTTTTTAACCACTGTGTCACCGGGGCTCCTTGGAGAAAGAAGCACATAATAATTTAACCTTGGTCCCCATGATATTTGGGCCAAGCCCAGAGAGTAAAAAGCATCAAGATGGAACTATTTCAAAATGTACAGATATATGACATAGTATTGACATTACATACCAATATTTTGCTTGCCATTTTGGATTCTCCTGCGCATATATGGTCATATAACTGCACACAACTACTTAAGGGAGCCGTATTCATTGTTAAATTATCCCAGGATTACTGCTCAAGTGCATGTGCAACCACATGAGTGCTTATGCAGACTCTTGAAAGCTTGGCAAATGTGAAGATTAAAAAATAAACATTATCAGCTTTGCATGACCAATTAGAGTGAAAGATGAGAAGTATAAAGTAGGCAAGGTAGAGTTGCTTGGCTTCATAATGGAAAGGACCAGATAAGTTGCCATCGAGCTGACTTATGATGACTGCTTGTGTGTCAGAGTATAACTGACCCCATGTGCGTCAGAGTTTTCAATGGCTGATTTCTTGGAAATAGACCACCAGTATTTTCTTCCAAGGAGCCTCTGGATGAACTCAAACCTCCAACCTTTCAGTTAGTGGCCCAGCGCTTTAACCATTTGTGCTATCCAGGGACTCCTAAGGGAAAGGAATAGAGGCCTATATAGTTTGGTGATGAGACAAAAACCTTCTTATTATAGACAGTACAGTGTGATACAGAGGAAAGGAAAAGAAAGGAAATAAAGCACAGAGAAGGAAGATTGCTGTTGGGGCAGTGTGTTTTAAGAGAGAAGATTTGGGGGAGTGAAAACAAGCACAGAAAGGAGTCAGATACAACTAACATGGAAAAAGATTAGAACCTCCTGCCATTATCAATCATGGGAATCTGTCAGGTATGTGGTAGAGAACTCAGGAGTCTGTGTTTGGGGGTTGAAAACAGACAATTGGGCTCTGAAAGTATGATTTAATCATCGTCTGTTTCTTGTCTTAGTGAACAGCAGTGACGGATGAAAGTGGTGTGGTTCCTAAACCTCTGTCCTGTAATTCAAGGCCTCATATCTAGCTTTAAGTAATTGGAGAGATGGCCTTACCTCACACCCAAGAAACTGGAAACCATATTCCATCAGCCTCCTTTGATTTCTCCAGTGGGGGTTAACTTCTTACCACCTATGTTTTTCTTTCCTCCCCTTGTAGATATGTCACAGATCTCAAAGAGGGGAATTAGATTGCTTAAGGGAATGGCAATTAATAACACATTTTTCACTGTAATTGGTGCTTGTTGTAGAGAGAAGCATGCCGTGTATATGTTCCATACGTGCTACATGTCATAGCTGTCCCCCGATCGCTCTCTTTCCTGATGGCTGCACATGCCAGTCATATGGCAGCTTCTCAGGGGAGAGGGGACTTGTGCACAGTTCCATCTCCCCCTCACAGTGACATGCTCGTCATAAATGCTCCACCATCTCCGTTCAAGTATGAAAACTTTTGGATTACAATTTCTCAGCAGCCTTTCTTAATGTCCTTGTTATTAGTTCTTGTCTTACCTCTGCTACTAATTCACTAGATAAATTTGATAAATTACTGAATTTATCTTGATTTTAGGTCACTTCTCTTTTTGGTGGATATAATAATGCATAAACTATACATCCTATAGAGTTATTTTGAAAATCAAATTAGATACATATGTGAAAGTTGGTTGTAGAAAAGTATAGAAAATGTATTAATATAGAGTCTATTAATAACACTATCAGATTAAGAATTTTTATGTATCAGTATGTATTCCTCACTTTTAAAATACACATATTATATAGTATTTGCCAATTATTGCAATATAATTTGATTTTCAAATCTTAGGTAAGGCAAATTTATAAAGTACATGATATCAGATATGGTCTTATAATGGTAAACACCAGGAATGCAGATAGACCTACTCCCTTTTTTTAGGTAGAAATATGTTAACCATCACACAGTCATTCATTTAACAACTGGTAAGTCTCTAATTTACTTTATCAAACATAAGACCTTCCTTGAACTAGATGCTTTGTTGAGTTTTTGCTATCAAGGGGTTCCTAGTCTATGAAATAATGTAGCAAATTTTCACCATCAAATCCGCTAAGTAATTTCATATAAATACATGCATAAAACGGTGGCAGCAGAGCGAAAGAATGGAATAGACTTATTTCCATTCTCAGCACAATTGAGAATTAAGGAGACAAATTTGGAAATGTTCATGGTTACTCTTCAAGCTTAGGCCTACACCAATTTTGAAGGCTATCAATGCCTTTTCCTTTTCCCTGCCCACCACAAATTTATGGATCACCCTAAACCTATGCTTCTCACACTTTGCCTTGGTTTTATCATGGTGACCTTATCTCAATGAATTGTGTAATGACAGAAATTTCAGGCAGTATGGCTATAGTCATGCCAGGGTACGGTGAATGGGCCAACCACACTTGGATGTTATTATATTGAGAAGGGTTTGGTAATTTAGGTCCAGGTAACTAGACTGTGCAAGAGTGGAGGGACCCTGTGAGTGTATAACATACGTTGTTGTTGTTAGATGCTGTCGAGTCAGTTCCAACTCATAGCTACCCTATGTAAAACAGAATGAAACACTGCCCAGTCCTGTGCCATCCTCACAATCGCTGTTATACTTGAGCCCATTGTTGCAGCCACTGTGTGAATGCATCTCTTTGAGGGTCTTCCTCTTTTTCACTGACCCTCTACTTTTCCAAGCATGATGTCCTTCTCTAGGGGCTGATCCCTCCTGATAACATGTCCAAAGTATGTGAGACATAGTCTCGCCACCTTTGTTTCTAGGGAGCTTTCTGGCTGTACTTCTTCCAAGACAGATTTATTCATTCTTTTGGCAGTCCATATACAACTTTTGACACAACATATACAACTGCATAATTTTGATTTAACATAATCATCAAACATTTGCTACCCTCACCTGAAATAGATCCAGTGATAGTCCAAGTCATGGGAAGAACCTAAGAAACCACATAGTCCTACCCCTTCCTATATATAGATATCATTGCACATTATTATTACTTGACCATACTCCATCCCTACCACCTGCTATAGACAACTGTTAAACTTCCCATTGCCCTGAGATGATATCCAATCTTTGTCTCACACCCATCCGCTTTTCAAATATGCCCTTGATGATATATCTGATCACATTTTAACTGTATTTATGTCCTGCTAGATCTCAATATTGTTTGTCATGAACATTACATTGGATTATCATGGGAGAAATCTGGGACAGGGTGAGCCATTTCAATACCCTTCATATCACAGCACTCAGGTGCTCATGAGTACTTTCATCAAGTAATTAAGATTACTTTAGCCAGTTAGAACTTAATGTTTTATGGATTTTGATTTCTGTTTTAAAGTGATGCTTGGAAAAGAGTCTCTGATACAAGAACTCTCAAATTATATATGTATATAT
>NW_004444014.1:8732432-8733902 GCF_000243295.1 Trichechus manatus latirostris | reverse complement strand
ATATATATATAATTCCTATAAGGACACTGTAAAATATGATAATTCACAATTATGGCATAAACTAAGATAAAAATTCAGTCAAATGTTATGCTGTAAGGATAAATACTATGAAATATAAAAACAATATTGAGCCTACGTTCTGCAAGTAGAGAGACTACCTGCTTGGCAACAAATAGAAAAAAATTTCATTTTGCCCCCACTTAAGTTCATTTTGAATTACAACCCAAAAATTCCTGCATATCTATCACTTTCTTTGTGACTATTTTTTAAGAAAAATCTTTGAATGTTTCCTCATTCTCTATACCTCCAATAGCAGGTTTCCTCTTACATCTGTGTAAAAACTGCAAGTCATAGGAAACAAAACAGGAAGTGCATATGTGATGGGCATGAAGCACAGAGAGATGATGGTGGTATATTACATCCTGGAAGATGTTGTCTCCAAATGCAGTTTAGGCAGGATGTAATCAGGGAGAGTCCTAGTGGCAGAGTATTCCAGCCACCATAATATTGCATGAATTCCATCTATTCTGAAAGACAAAAAACCAGGTAATAGAAATATGGGGATGATTGCAATTCAGTTCCATAAAACTACATTATAAATGTCTGCTAGATACAGGGAACTGGGCTAAAGGCTGCATCCTGCAATCTGAAATCATCCAATAAATAAAAGGGTTATTACTAGCACTCAAAGGGACAGAAAGATTGTAATCAGTGCAAATCCTACAACGCGTCTGTTGATAATCATTGAATCTGGTTATTGTATGTTTTCTTCAAATATAAATAAAAAGAAAAAAAGCAGACTTGTAAGATATACTTTAGTATAAAGAAAGAAGAATCACATACAAAGATTTTGGAAAAGACAGACTCTTGGTAGATTGCATTATTGATTTGCTTTTTTTACCCCAATTCATATATATATGCCATTTGCTATGTGACTTGAGAACTTCCACAAAGGAAGAGAATATTTACCCACCCCTTATATTTGGTCTGGGTCAACATATATTTCCTTACCTCTTGATTTGGCCAAGTGAATAAGGTAAAAGTTACAGTATGCCAGTTCTGAGCCTAGGCCTAGCTCTAAGGAAGCTTGTGTGCTTTGGCTTACCCTCTTGCATATCTGTCACTTCCACAAAAAAAAAAAAATATGTCAGAGCTAGCACATTGGTCAAAAAGTAGATAAAGGATAAGTGAAAGAGAGCCTCTCCGACCAATCTACCCTAGGTGATTGCAGTCTAGATCAGCCAACATCCACAGGCAACACACAGATGCATGACGGATAAGGAATAATTTTTGTTTAAGTCACTGAGATTTGATGTGGTTGGTATATACAATTATTAACTGAAGCAGATATCTAAATCTGATCTCTTCTAGGAATCAGAAGAAAATTTTAGAACACTCTGAAAGTTTGAAAACGTTGTAAGGTTATTTGTCCTCCATGAAATATATATATGTGTATATATGTGTATATAT
>NW_004444014.1:8723207-8732332 GCF_000243295.1 Trichechus manatus latirostris | reverse complement strand
AAGATGTGAAAACTTTAGTTAAGAATGTTTTGAAAGTAAGCTAAATATGCAAAAAAAAGAAAATATTCATAGTGGATAAAAAAAAATTCATGGATAGACTGAACTTGAAAATCTTTGTCAGAATGTACAAGAAAATAAAGAAGTTCTAGATGTGGATACAAAGAAGAGATACATGTGCAGTGGAAGTTTTTTTAAAAAAATCTCAGAAACAATAAAATGATTTAAAAAATAAAAATAAATCAAAACTTTTGTCAAATGTCAAAGGAAATTTTCCTTAATGTGAAAAAGGGGCCTGAAAGTGCAGATCCAGATGCAAGAGTCTCAACCACCATCCTAAGAAGTCAATGACAAGACATCACACTTTAATTTATTCTGAAAATGATTTTAATTTCAAAAACATAAAAATGTTTGTACAAATAGCCATGCCAAAGAAAAAAAAAAAAATTTTCTCCCCAGACTTCTTCTCTCTAGCACTAACAGAAGAGTAGCTGCAGAACTTTGTGAAAGTAAAGGTTATGTTTCATCAACTCATGAAAATTCATTTTGTATTTTAAATTATCAAAAATACGTATAATTAAAGTCTAAGATAATGGAGTTTTTCAGATTTACACAATAATTATTTAAGCTGATTGAAAAATGAAACAAGATTAGGAGCTCAAGGTCAGGGAAGTCCAGGTATAAAATTCTGTATGTCTTTGGGGATCCTCAACTTTGAAAGTCACTTGAATTATACCATGATTGTGAAATGATTTCTTAACCCTAGGACAAAGTTTAACACTGAATATTCATCATCTTTTTGATAATTTCCCATATTTGTAAATGTAGTTCTTTTACCAGGAAAATTCCAAGGAAATAAAAAATAATTTTCTCCTCACAAAAGCTGAGAAACTTAAGAGATGATTTAGGTGTTCTTAAAATGAAATGACCTAAGACACTACAATTTTTTAAAAATAAAAATAGAATAACAGCCACCGATATTACCTCTCATCCAAAATCCTCTCTGTAACTTGTTGGTTCTCAAGGAAAACACACAGTATAAAATCAAAGGCAAACAATAAAGCAGAAATATTATTATAGTGAAATATGCGAAATTTTTAACCTTAGTTCTTTCTGGATTTCCTTCTTTATTCATATCTCAAGTTTTCCAGTATTCCTGGAAAAACTTAAATTGTTTTTATTAGGGTAAAATCTTTATGAAGATAGAGAAATGTAATGTCTGTATACTTCTTCCTCATACATTTGTGTGTGTGTGTGTGTGTGTGTGTGTAATCAAGTGACCACAGTACTTTTATTTTGGTGGTAAAGCTTATATAACCATCTTGGAAAAATGATGTGAGAAGAAACAAGTGTTTCTTGAATTCTGCTGCAAGTATTCTATTTTAACATACAAGTGACAGCTGTGCTACTGATTTTCAATCACGTAATGTTTAGTATTCATTGTCAAAGATAAGACATACAAATCAAAAATATGATAGAATTGTATGATACAGTGATAATGTCATATTGTATTATTGTTATTTATAACAACTCCACATCATATTCCTATTAGTGTCTCTATGAATAACATGCAAATCGATATATGTGTTAATAACTGCTATTTCCAGTGCCATTATAATACTATTTCCAAAGCCATTTAGCCCATTGTCTAGAAATAGGAAGTTATCAGAGTTTGAACCTTCAGAAATTATGAATTGTAACTAGAAACTACAGAGCAGCATTTGACCTACAGTGACTGCCTCAGACAAAACTCACCTGCACATTCACTCCCCTATCGGTGATATTCATGAGCCTGCGGGTGGATGGTTCACTGCCTCTGCCAAATGCTTTTAAATAGCTTGATACATGAAGTGTAGTCTGAGATAAAGTTTCTTCCTAGAGTATTTGAGAATTCATCTCCAGTGCCTTATTGTTAATTTCCACATGGGTTATTCAAACAATAATATACTAAAAGTGACTATAAGGTTGGGAAATTATTGGTGGTATATCTGGAATTTTTAAGGGAAATTTCTGGAAAACGTGGTCTTGCAAATCAGTTTAAAGAGCAGTACCTAAAACCATTGCAGGGGACTCTTGAAGATAATTTTAAAATTTAAAAAAAAATGTAATGTTTTTAATTTTCTCACTCATACTACTAATGAAATTAAAAATATTATTTTCATATAATATTAAATGTTAAAATGACTCATCTAACTACCTTCTTTCCTCAAGGATTTAGATTTGCAGTTGATTGTCTCTCCCGATTAAACACAGGTTACAGGATTTTAATGAGATTTTGTAACAATCTGAACTCCAGTAATTTTGAAAGCTTATGGTCTAAAGTGGCAGAGAGGTGGGGACTAAAACACCTGTTTAAAACTGCAGCATCTTTTTAGTTCCCTCTAAATAAGTGTTCGGATTCCTCTGGGAAGTTGAATTATCCATTGTTTTAGGAAGATGGGTGATAATCAACTTAAATGAGTCTTATTTATGCAAAGACGAGGGAACTTCACTTCTGAATTGTGAAATTTCTAGACAACAAGTAATTAAATATCTCTGTTAAAAAATGTAAAGAAGTTGCTTCCACTGTGAGAGCTGCGGGTGAGATTGAGAAGAAAAATGAGGAAATTGTGTTTTTTCTCTTCTTCCTGGTCCTCAGAAGAGTGGAGAAGTGGAACCAAAACTCTGGGTAGGGGAGCACAGTGAGAGTCCCGTGCTTTAGGAGAAAGCTTATTTCCTTTAAGACTTGGAAACACCTAAGCAAAGCAAGACGACTCTTGGTAAGAGACACTTTTGGAAGGGGTACGGCCTTTGACTGGAGTCTCTGGGAGACATAAATGGTTAAGCACTGGGCTATTAGACAAATGGCTGGTGGTTGGAACCCCCCTTTCCATAAGAGGTGCCTCAGAAGAAAAGCCTAGTGATCTGCTTCTGAAAGGTCACAGGCATGAAAACCCTGTGGAACACTGATCTACTCTGCAATACATGGGGTCGCCATGAATTGGAATACACGCCATAAAAACGAAACCAAACCCATTGCCCTCCAGTGGATTCTGACTCACAGCGACCCTGCAGGTCAGAGTAGAACTGCCCCATAGGGTTTCCAGGGAGTGGCTGGTGGATTCGAACTGCTGACCTATTGGTTAGTAGCCAAGTCCTTAACCACTGGGCAACCAGGGCTCTGGCTTTGCTTATTTATTTTATGGCCTGTGACTACTAGGTTTGATGTCCTGCCTTCCAATTCCCCTCTGTTTTCCTCATATCTTCAGTGAAGCTTTCTTGTCTTTGATAACCTACTCTTAACTCTGCATTGAAGTGTTCACAGAGCTCAGGTTCAAAACTGGGGAGAAGTGATGCGGATAAACAGCCTGGAGGAATCAGGTAAAAAGCTGATTAAAGATGATCTTCAGGGAGAAGAGCAGTGATGTGGAGGAAAACACCTACCTGTCTGGAAGTCCATAAGACAGGCAGGTGAGATTTGCGGGAGGTGTAAGCTTCCTTAGAGATTCTCGGAAATGCCTCGAGAGGGACTGAGGGGAATTTGCTAAAAATTATACTTCCTACAAACCTGGGGTATGTGGGGGCCAAAAGATTGTTAAGCTGACACTAAAGTCATATGATCCTGAAAATTAAAGAGATTGGAGGTTTTGAGCAACATAAATAAGATTATAAGAAAAAAAAATTTCAAATTGTGTGTTTTAGTTGTTAACTTCAAGAAATGGCTTTGATATTTCTTTCATTTCTAGTTCATGCTGCATAGCTGAATCTACATACAAATGCATATTTCTAGAATGAGAGTGTGTTTGTGTGTGTGTGTATACAAATAAAAAGAGAACTCTTCAATCACTTAGGAGTTACCTATTTTCCAAGATTAAGACTCATTGCTTTCTAGACATATTTCCTTTTTCTGTGTCATCCAGAAACTGAACATTCGTATAATCTTGGATAACTACCTTACAGATTTTATTCATCCTAGTCTGATATATAAAAAGCAAGGTCCACTGTTTCTTAATTTGTACTTAGAAATCCAATACATTTGCGGGAGAAACTACTAATAATTTTGGAAATAAATAAGGGTTTAGTTTTGTTTGTTGATGGAAAGCTGTGTAGGATTTAATTCTTAAGAGAATTACCCAGGAATAAAGAATGTGCTGTTGTCCAAGAGCTGCCATAAACTCATCTTTCAGTTCCAAGAGTCCAATTTGCTTCTGCTCATCCATTCATCAAATGTATATTAAGACATGATGTTTTCCCAAACAGTGTGTTAGACAACAGGGTTCCAGAAGGGATAAGGCATTCTCCCTGCCCTTATAGAACTCAGAATCTGAGAGAAACTAACTTTACAAATTGATAATCTATTGTACACCTACCATATGCTGAGCTCTGTTTTAAGTACTAGTACAAAGGAAGAGGAGCTATAACTCTCCCCAGTGGATGAGGAAGAGATAGAATCTGAAGTGAGTCTTGAAAGACAAGTAGGACTTCACCAGGTAGAGAAGGGATGGAGAACATTTCACATGAAAGGAACAGCATGTCTGTGTGAAAGAATAGTGGTGTGGAAACAACAGAGAAATTCAGTGTAACTGAACTGATGTTAAAATGAAGAGTTGTAGTGGCCAGTGCTGTAGGTTGAGGCTCATGATAAATAAGAGAAAGTAAATAGGTAGGAAATTAAGAATCAGTCTTCTTCTGTGGCAGTTACTGTGGTAAGACTGTTGCTTGTATTATTTAGTTAAATCTTTAAAACACTACTACAAGGTATCTATTATTATCATGATTTCATAGCTAAGAAAATAGATGATAATAATAAAAAATAATAGTAGATGTTAAAGGTTAAGCATCTTATATAAGTCCACACAGCTAGTCAGGGGCAGAGACTTTGAGAAATCTCTTTTCTCAGTGATGAACCAGTATAGGAAGGATCTTATCCAACATGCTAATGAGGTCTAACTTACCACAGACAATGGAAGATTAGTTAACCGGAAAGTACTCAGAGTCAAAAGGTCCATCCTCTTTCATTCATTCATTCTTTCAAAAGTGATTATATTCCAACTATGTGTCAGGCATTGTTCTTAGTATTTGTGACAGTCTGTTAGAGAAAGATAGGTTGTAGAATTACGCCTTCAGTACAAGCTACGGGGCTCTAACAGAAGTACTTTAAAGCATGGTTGGTGCAGTGGTTAAGTGTTCGTCTGCTAACTGAAAGTTCAGTGATTAGAACCCATTAGCTGCTCCACAGGGGAAAGATGTGGTGGTCTGCTTTTTTAAAGATTACAACCTATGAGGTGGCTTTACTCTGTACTATTAGGTTACTATGAGTTGGGATTGACTTGATGGCAATGGGTTTTAATGAATGTTTGGTAGGCAAAGGAAGAAGAGCAAAGCCTACCATGGAAGAATTTGTTAGGAATAGCTTCACAAAGAACATGATGCTTGAACAAATTATTTAAAAAATGTAGTAGACGAGTAGATGCTATGAGACTCTAAAGCATCCAATGCAAAGAAAAAAAAAAAGTTAGGAGAAAATATATGTAATTCAGCATGATCAAGAGTAAAAATAGATTGCACCACTAGCAATATGGCAATATGGCTGAAGAGGTAGTCAGGGGCAGACTTTGCAAACTACAGATGGTTGCCCAAATTCAGGAAACAGATGAATTTTTTTTTTCTTATTGCCCACACAGTATTATTTTTTTAACTGAACTTAGTTATATCTATATATACACACAAGCATAGACACACACTCACGCTTAACCACACACATACATGATATTTCACATAAGATCCAAATTTCTACCTCTTGAACAATCCAGAGATGCCAAAATTGGGCTTGGATACCTGGATGGTAACAATTAATTGATGGAGGTTGAAGAGCATTTTCCTTCTTGATACGGGCATGTTCACTCTCCAAAGTTCTTTCTTTTACACTAACCAACTAGTTTCTTTTGACTTTGTGTGTGAAACGTGACCTGGGTCCTAGGTTCATTTCAAGATCCCTTGCATTTCTTCCATTTGACTTAAAAGCCTCTTGCAACTGCTTAAAACCCAATGACTCTTGTTGAGGTTCATTATAATTTTTGCCAACCCAGGGATTTTGGAGTTGATTTTCTAAAGAAGAGCTAAGACTTCAGGTCAAAACTAGAAATAGAAACAAGCAGAGTGTCTGGGGATGATGTGGTGGTAAATGGAAAAAATAAATGGTCCACTTGCATTTAAAAGTTTATACCGCTTGCTCTACTTACAGTACATAACACAAAGACAGGTGAAGAATATTGTATGAAATACATTGAAACAGTTTCTATAAAATGATCTCCTAAAATGTGTACCAAATAGTACAAAGTTCCATGATTTTTTCCTTAAAGAAAACAATATGATGAAACAATAATTTTGGAAAATGCAGTGCTCCTTTCTTAAAGATTTCAAATAAAGTTAAACATACCAACATAGCTTAGAAGTCCTTTGGAAATAGATTTTGTTTAATCTAGTATTAATCATAGGAGCCCTGGTGGCACAATGGTTAAAGTGCTTGGCTGCTAACTAAAAGATCGGCAGTTCAACTCTACCAGCAACTCCTTGGGAGAAAGATGTGGAGTCTGCTTCTGTAAAGATTATGGCCTTGGAAACCCTATGGTGCAGTTCTACTCTGTCCTATAGGGTTGCTATGAGTAGGAAGAGACTTTGGGCAGTGGGTTTGGGTGTTTTGGTTTAGTATCAATCTTACAAATTTATTATAGAAACTTTTTAAATAACCTGTTTATAAACAACAAACAAACTTTTGGAACCATTAATATATAAAATGACAATGCAATCAATTGAAACACACAGAAAAAAGTATTACCCTTTATAATATTAAACTGAGAGACAGCAAAACAAAAACAGAACCTGGTGCTATCAACCTGAAGTCAACCATTCTGGACATGACCATCTAAAACTGTATTCTCCCAATGTCTTCTGGTATTCAGCCATACCTAAAATAAAAATATTAAAAAAAACACATTTTACAGCCTTTCCATTTTTGCTTCCAAATCCTGTTTCCTGAGTCCAGGTCCACGCACTGATCAGGCAGCCTGAGGGCTCTGAGCTGGCTCCCCACCATGGTTATTTTCCCCTCGAGGCAGGTCTGTACCTGCCAACCAGTGTCAGGATCACTCATCACCATGCAGTTTTACCTAAGTAACAGCAACCCATCAAGGGGTCCAGGGCACAAACATCTCACACCCACATTAACCACAGCCAGGGTCCATCACACTGAAAGTCCCTTTTGCCTCTGAGGTAGAGATGAGGCTTGCGGAGCTGGGCCAAGAGCCATTCTGAGGAGCTGCCTGCAGCCTGAGGAGGCTTTGGCCAACCTGCCAGCATGCAGCTGGGCTCATGGTCCCATCCCTGCTGCTTTACCCACCCAACCCCCCATCAACATAGGGAGGCTAACAATTTCAACATGTACAGTAAGTGATTTATTTTCCAAAACCAATGGATTAGTACCTTGATTTATCTATAGATACTATAACTTCAACGTAGAGATGCCTAATCTTCTTTCTTTTTACTTCAATTTTTTGTAATTTTTGTAATTTGTAATATATCATATGGAACTCTGGTGGCACAGTGGTTAAGAGCTCGGCTGTTATCCAAAAGTTCAGCAGTTTGAATTCACCAGCCACTCCTTGGAAACCCCGTGGGGCAGTTCTACTCTGTCCTGCAGGGTTGCTATGAGCCAGAATCGACTCAAAGGCAACAGGTTTGGTTTTTGGTTTATATAGTATATAGTATATGATATATGATAGATGGCAGATGACAGATAACATATAGCATATAATGTATATAGTATCAATATTAAAAAAAAAAAAACCCATTGCTGACAAGTCAATTCCGACTCATAGCGACATAATATGTAACATATATATTGTTGCATTCAGTGAATACATATGTATATATTCATTTCATCTATATACATTTGATACAATATGTTACATATTATGTATATATTATATATTGATACTTTATTGGTTGTATCAAATGAATCCATGTATATATAGAGACAGATTAATTTGATTTATATATATTCATTTGATCCATATATATTCATGTGGTACAACAAACATTTACCATGGGGACTTTTGTTTATTCCTACTTTACAGTTAGTAAACTGAGATATAGAATATTAAATAACTTGCCCAAGGTCACATACTTAATAGTAAAATTGGAATTCATATCAAGGAAGTCTGGCTTTATCTCCTGCACCTTTCCCACTTCATTCATACTGCTTCTTTTTTTTTCCCATACAAAAATTTATACATGCATTGTTATGTGACCCTAACTGCTCTCCCTGTACTGTAGCAGCACATTCCTCCTTTCCACCCCTGATTCCCCATGTCCTTTCAATCAGCTCCTAACCCTCTCTGCCTTCCCATCTCACCAGACGGAAGCTGCCCATTTAGTCTCTTCTATCTACTTCAGCTAAGAGGCACACTCCTCACGAGTATCACTATATGTCCCACAGTCCAGTCCAATCCCTGTCTGAAGAGTTGGCCTTGGAAATTGTTTTAGTTCTGGGCTGACAGAGAACCCAGGGGCCGTGCTTTCCGGGGTTCCTCCAGCTTCAGTCAGACCATTAAGTCTGATCTTCTTACTAGAATTTGAGTTCTGCACCCCACCTTTCTCCTGCTCTATCTGGGACTCTCTATTGTGTTCCCTGTCAGGACATTCATTGGTGGTAGCTGGGCACCATTTAGTTCTTCTAGTCTCAGGCTGATGAAGTCTCTGGTTTACGTGGCCCATTCTGTCTGTTGGACTACTACTTTCCTTGTGTCTTTGTTGTTCTTCATTCTCCTTTACTCCAGGTGGTTGGGACCAATTGATGCATCTTAGATGGCTGCTTGCAAGATTTTAAGACCCCAGATGCCACTCACCAAAGTAGGATGCATTTTCTTAATAAGCTCTGTTATGCCAACTGACCTAGATGTCCCCAGAAAGCATGGTTCCCAGACCCCTACCTCTGATACTCTGTCTCTCATAGTGTCTGACTGTATTCAGGAAACTTCTTAGCTTTGGTTCAGTCCAGTTGTGCTGACTTCCCCTGTAGTGGGTGCTGTCCTTCCCTTCACCTAAGATAATTCTTATCTACTATCTAGTTAGTAAATAACCCTCACCCT
>NW_004444014.1:8720954-8722061 GCF_000243295.1 Trichechus manatus latirostris | reverse complement strand
CATAGGTGGATGAGCTTATATCTGGATTCTCAACTCTGTTCCATTGGTCTATGTATCTGTTGTTGTACCAGTACCAGGCTGTTTTGACTACTGTGGCAGTATAATAGGTCCTAAAATCAGGTAGTGTAAGGCCTCCCACTTTGTTCTTCTTGAGTAATGCTTTATTTATTCCGGGTCTCTTCCCTTTCCATATGAAGTTGGTGATTTGTTTCTCCATCTCATGAAAAAAATGCCAATGAATTTGGATAGGGATTGCATTGTATCTATAGATGCTTTGGGTAGAACTGACATTTTCACAACATTGAGTCTGCCTTTCCATGAGCAAGGTATATTTTTCCACTTATGCAGGTCTCTTTTAGTTTCTTGCAATAGTGTCTTGTACTTTTCTTTGTATAGATCTTTTATATTTCTGGTTAGATTTATTCCTAAGTATTTCATCTTCTTGGGGGCTGTTGTAAATGGCATTGATTTGGTGATTTCCTCTTCGAGGTTCTCTTTTTTGGTATAAAGGAATCCAACTGATTTTTGTATGTTTATCTTGTATCCTGAAACTTTGCTGAAATCTTCTATTAGTTCCAGTAGTTTTCTTGTGTGTTCTTTGGGGTTTTCTGTGCATAAGATCATATCATTTGCAAATAGATACTTTGACCTCTTCCCTAATGATTTGGATGCCCTTTATTTATTTTCTAGCCTAATTGCTTTGGCTAGGACCTCCAGCACAATGTTGAATGAGAGTGGTGATAGAGACCATCCTTGTCTGGTTCCCGTTCTCAAGGGGAATGCTTTCAAACTCTCTCAAAGGATGATGTTGGCTGTTGGTTTTGTATAAATGTCCTTAATTATATTGAATAATTTCCTTTCTATTCCTATTTTATTGAGAGTTTTTATCGTGAATGGGTGTTGGACATTGTCGAATGGGTTTTTTGCATCGATTGATAAGATAATGTGGTTCTTGTCTTTTGTTTTATTTATGTGATGGATTACATTGATTGTTTTACTAATGTTGAACCATCCATGCATGCCTGGTATAAATTCCACTGGGTCATGGTAAATTATTTTTTTGATATGTTGCTGAATTCTATTGGCTAGAATTTTGTTGAGGATTTT
>NW_004444014.1:8692706-8704526 GCF_000243295.1 Trichechus manatus latirostris | reverse complement strand
TTTTTGTTGGGAGTTTTTTAATAACCGTTTCAATCTCTTATTTTGTTATGGGTTTATTTAGTTGTTCTACCTCTGTTTGTGTTAATTTAGGTAGGTAGTGAGTTTCTAGAAATTTTTCCATTTTCTCTAGGTTTTCAAATTTGTTAGAGTATAATATTTCATAGTATTCTGTTATGATTCTTTTAATTTCAGTTGGGTCTGTTGTGATATCACCCATCTCATTTATTATACAGGGTATCTGCTTCCTCTCCTGTTTTTCTTTTGTCAGCTTGGCCAAAGGTTTCTCAATTTTTTTGTTGATCTTTTCAAATAACCAGCTTTTGGTCTTGTTAACTCTTTCAATTGTTTTTCTGTTCTCTATTTCATTTAATTCTGCCCTAATTCTTATCATTTCCTTTCTTCTGTCACCTGAGAGCTTCTTTTGCTGCTCTGTTTCTACTTGTTCCACTTGTAGTGTTAATGTTTTGATTATAGCCCTTTCTTCTTTTTGGATGTGTGCATTTATTGCTATAAACTGACCTCTGAGTACTGCTTTGGCTGTGTCCCAAAGGTTCTGGTAGTATTTGTTTTCATTCTCATTTGATTCTGTGAATTTCTTTATTCCATCCTTAATTTCTTCCATTACCGAGTAGTTTTTGAGCAGGGTGTTGTTCAGTTTTTATGTGTTTGATTTTTTCTCCCTTGCTTTTTCATTGTTGATGTCTACTTTTATGGGTTTATGGTCAGAAAAGATGCTTTGTAGTATTTCTGTGCCTTGGATTTTGTTAAGGCTTACTTTATGGCCTAATATGTGATCTATTCTGGAGAATGTTCCATACACGTTGGAAACGAAAGTATACTTGGCTGCTGTTGTATGGAGTGTTCGGTATATGTCTATGAGATCAAGTTGGTTGACTGTAACCTTTAGCACTTCCATGTCTTTGCTGAGCTTCTTTCTTGATGTTCTGTCTTTCACCGAAAGTGGTATGTTTAAGGCTCCTACTACTATTGTGGAGTTGTCTATCTCTCTTTTCAGTGCTGTTAAAGTTTTTTTTATGTATTTTGGAGCCCTGTCATTGGATGCATAAACATTTATTATAGTTATGTCCTCCTTGTGTATTGACCATTTAATCATTATATAGTGTCCTTCCTTATCCTTTGTGGTGGATTTTACTTTAAAGTCTATTTTGTCAGAGATTAATATTGCCACTCCTGCTCTTTTTTGAGTGTTGTTTGCTTGATATATTTTTTTCCATCCTTTGAGTTTTAGTTTGTTTGTGTCTTTAAGTCTAAGGTGTGTCTCTTGTAGGCAGCATATAGATGGATTGTGCCTTTTAATCCAATCTACCACTCTCTGTCTCTTTATTGGTGCATTTAGTCAATTTTCATTCAGCGTAATTATTGATAGGTATGAGTTTAGTGTTGTCATTTTGATGTCTTTTTTTGTGTGTTGTTGACAGTTTCTTTGTTCCACTTAATTTTCTGTGCCGAGACATTTTTCTCTATGTATTTTCATTTTTTTCATTGTTGTTGATTTTGTGTTTGCTGAGTCTTTATATTTTTCTAGTTTTTTATTTTGACTTGTAGGATTGTTAGTTTCCTTTGTGGTTACCTTAATATTTGCCCCTAGTTTTCTAAGTTTATACCATTTTTTTTTTTTCTTTATATTGCCTTGACTTCCTCTCCATATGAAAAATCAATGTCTACATTTTTTAAGTCCCTCTTTTTTGTTTTAGTGTTGTTATCTTTTACCTATTGACATCTGTTTCCCTATTTTCAGTGTTTTAGGTTTCATTTACTTTTGCGACTTCCCTATCTAGGTTGATATCCGGTTGCTCTGTCCTGTGTTCTAGTCTTGGGTTGTTATCTGATGTTACTGATTTTCTAACTAGAGGATTCTCTTTAGTATTTCTTGTGATCTTGGTTTTGTTTTTTCAAATTCCTTAAACTTCTTTTTATCTGGAAATGCCCTAATTTCACCTCAAATTTGAGAGACAGTTTTGCTGGATATGTAATTCTTGCCTGGCAGTTTTTTTTTTTCTTTCAAGGCTTTATAAATGTCATCCCATTGCCTTCTTGCCTGCATGGTGTCTGCTGAGTAGTCCGAGCTTATTCTTATAGACTCTCTTTTGTAGATGACTTTTTGTTTATCCCTAGCTGCTCTTAAAATGCTCTCTTTATCTTTGGTTTTGGCAAGTTTGATTATAATATGTCTTGGTGACTTTCTTTTGGGATCTACCTTATGTAGGGTTCTATGAGCATGTTGAATAGATACCTTGCCATATTTCATGATATCAGGGAAGTTTTCTGCCAACAAATCTTCAACAATTCTCTCTGTAGTTTCTGTCCCCCCCCCACACACAGTTCTGGTAGTCCAATCACTGGTAAGTTATTCCCCTTGATAGAGTCCCACATAATTCTTAGGGTTTCTTCATTTTTTTTTATCCTTTTAGCTGGTTTTTCCTCAAATAAGTTGGTGTCAAGTGCTTTATCTTCATTCTCACTGATTCTTACTTCCATTGCCTCAATTCTGCTGCTATGACTTTCTATTGAGTTGTCTAATTCTGAAACTTTCTTGTTAATCTTCTGGATTTCTGATTGTCATGTCTCTGTGGATTCTTGCAACCTGTCAAATTTGTCATTATGCTCTTCTCTAACCTTTTTAATTTCCTCTGTTGTGTGTTCTGTGTTTTGATTAATTTCCTTCCTAATTTCTTGAAGAGTTCTGTATATTAATGTTTTTGTATTCTGCCCCCAGTAATTCCATGAAAGTTTCCTCCTCTGGAAAATATCTAGATTCTTTATTTTGGTATCTTGCAATCATGGATTTATGTGATTTGATATTGACCATTGTCTCTAAGCCATCAACAAGTTCTTATATTTATTTATTTTATGTTTGCTTACTCTGTCCTAACTTTTTGTTTTGTTTTGATATGCCCACATAGGCTGCTGGTATTAGCTAGTTTGATTATTGACACCTTTGAAGCTCTGCTATCCTGTCACCAGGTGGTTGGATCTGTTACTAGGTATGTGAGCTCAGGAGTCCACCCACTCCTCCTGTATTGATCCAGCTCAGGTGCCCAGGTAGATAGCCATCAAGTGTGTGGTGTAGGCTCTCACGTATAGTCCTAGACAGGCATGGGTGATTGGTGTAGGCACAGGAATCTGGCTGCAGCAGGGAGACACACTCTGAGCAAGGCAGTGAGCTGACGGCCACCCCTGAGTGTCCAGGAGGAAGGCATGTCCCTGTTCCCTAGAGCACACACGTGGTTGGGTTTTGCAGCTGGACTATGAGTACCTAATGCTTTGGCTGTAAGAACTGGTAGGCACATCTTGTTTTTGGGCCCCTATCACAGGTGGCTAGGTGGCATGGATGGAGCCACCAGTCTTCAGTCCCCTGATGTGGATAGGTGAAGACCCTGCTTAATGGGCAGAACAGTGTCAAATGTCAAGAACCTGCCACTTCACAGCTGAAACTGTTGAAGTTAGAGTTCCAGTATATACCCTGTTGTACTGCTGTAACGAGGGCCTAAGCTGTTGAGAGATGGGCCCACACAAGTCTGTGTAGGGGGAAAGGCACTAAAAGTCTGTGGATCTCTTATGCCTGTGCCTAGGCAAAGGAGCTGTGCCTACCGTGGGTTCCTGTCTTAGGGGAGCTGGTAGTTTATTTTTTCCTCTGTTTGTTAATTTGTTCACTCTCCAAGGCAGGGAGAATGGCTCCGAGCATGTGACAGATCCTACTTCTGGTCCAGGGAACTTGGCAATTGCTGAAGCTGGTCTGGGACCCAGTGCAGAGCAGGGAGAGAGAGGTAAATGGGAGAGAGGTTTTTCCTTAAGTGGGGTGTTTTTTATTCATTTGATAGGCCATATGCAATTACTTATGTTTCACTGATCCAGGGCCGCTTCTCACTGGTTCTAGGGGGCCGTGTAGACTCTCTGGTGCTGGGTCTCTCCCAGAGCAGAAAATATGCTTCCTGAGCACTGCTGTTTGCCTGCCTCACGGCTCACCCCGAAGCTGATCAGGCCTAAAGGCTCAGGCTCTCACCTGGTCAGGTCTGGCAACTCCTCAATGCTTCTGAACCGTCTCTCCCTCCCCCTGCCACTCAGTCCAGTTCCTCAACTCTGCCTTTGATGTTCAGGGCTCCCAGATTGCTGTATATAATCCATTCACTTGTTTTTTAGGGTCTTTGTTGTAAGAGGGTCCACCAGAGGCATCTGACTACTCTGCAATCTTGTCCTCGCCCCTCACACTGCTTCTTTAATGAGAGCAAATGAAGAGAAGAAATGAAAGCATTTTGGCAAGGGTTTTGTACTATGCAAATTGTTGACATACAAAATTAAGTGTAATACAAAGTCCCACATACACAGACATACATATGTATGTCTGTCCGTGTGTGTGTGTGTGTGTGTGTGTGTGTGTGTGTGTGAGTGTGTGTGTATGTGTGTTCAACTTGAGGAAAAGAGCACCAAGGCCTGAAGATCTATAATTAGTCCTCATTAGGGTCATTTTGGTTTGATGTAAAATATTACAGGTTTATACCAATTTGAATATCAGTGAAATTAATGGGACTAGTTAGCTTTAAACATAACCTAAATTCAAGTTGAAATACATAATTGAATAATTGCATTAAAATATTCTTTCATTATCTTTTTTTTTCTCTTAGCATTCAAGTTTGTTCCTCACATGCAGAGTTGTCTAACTTCTCTCCTAGGTGTTTCGAAACCAGGCCCCTTAAGCTCCTTTGCCGGAGTTGGCAGAGGTGCTTCATTGTCAACACTTAACACCCTCTAGGAACCTACTCCTGTTTATTCCCTCCTACTTCTTGATTCCCTTTCTCCAGAAACTTCCTGGGCTGATCATTCTTCACTGCACTTACATAAGGTTCCTACATCTTTGTACCATGGTTCTCTTTCAAAACCCCAACTTACTTGAAGATTGGAACTCTTTCTTCACACTGGAGGCTATAGCAGTCACTCCATAAAAGAAAGGTTGTTAGCAAACTGTGGGCTTATTTTTGATCTTCCACTTCCCTGTTGTGACACTTTAGACAAGCCAGCTACTTGTTTCTGTTGTAGCTGAGATGCTGTCCTTTACAAAATGAGGGGACCAAAGTAGGAGACTCTACCCTTCTGAGTCTGTGTTTCAAGTATATAGCAAGTTATGACAAAGAAGAGGAAGTACCAGGATTGCTGTTGGGAGTATATCACATGGCCGTACTATGTTCACGTGTGTTACATTTAAATCCTGTACTCACTTAATGGAAGTTGCTGTTCTTTGGATGTAACTACTCTAAAAGCTGGAGACACAGACACTGGTGAGCTGCTGTAGGAACACAAAAATGGCAGCAATCATGTCAGCAGTGGGGCTCCTGGGATTCATCTGCTCCTGGGTTTCATCTGTCCCCCGAAAGGGGACAAGATTAGAAAGGCAACTAGCAATTGTTAAGTGCCCAGTATGGTCTAGGCACTATCCCGGGTGTTTTCAAATTATCCATAGCTTATGGATAATAAAACTGAAGCTTATTTAAAAGTAACCTACTCAAAGTCAGCACGGCAGTAAGATCTAAAACTGAAACTCAAACATGGGTTTATGTGACTTGCAACATTGTGTTTGTTTTATTCTGTGTTGTGTTTTCCTAAGTACAGTATGGTGGGTCTTACTCCAATTGTACTCATTTGGAATTAGTGGTTCCCAATCTTAGCCGTTGCGTTTGGCTTTCCTAAACCTGGCTCAGCCTGTGGTCTCCTTGCGTTCCTCTGATATGCAGATTGACTCATCAATCAAAGGGACACAGAAGCTTGTATATGTAGAAACGATTTTTAAAAATACCCCAAAACCAAAAACCCATTGCTGTCAAGGTGATTCTGACTCATAGCAACCGTATAAGACAGAGTAGAACTGCCCCATTGGGTTTCCAAGTCTGTAAATCTTTATGGGAGTAGACTGTCATATCTTTCTCCTGCAGAGCTGCTGGTGGATCCACAACACTGGCCTTTTGGTTAACAACCAAGGGGTTAACCATTGTGCCACCAGGGCTCATTACACTCAGGAAAGCAGTGTCATAGAGCTTCATTTTACTTACTTATAAATACTTTACTCCCAAAGTATTGATTTTTGTCTATAACACTCAGAAGTCTAACTCTTTTACTTGTATTTTGAGCAAAAATGTTCACATTTCTTCCTCTTCATACACACTAAAATGCAAAAGAGTCAGTTTTAAAAGCAGTGTATTCTTTGAGGCAAAACAAATTACAAGCAAGTCTTGTGATAGTTGCTAGGTAAATTGAGTTCTGTGTACAAAGTGCCCTTTTCTTGATTTGTTGATAAAATTTTAATGCTATACATGCTAGAACTATTAAACACATCCTCTAAGCATGGAACATTTATCGGTGCCATGGTTTTCCCTTTTATCATTTGTTTTGTTAAGACTTTAAAATTATACTGAAAATTGGGCAGATCATGGTGCTGAGAAATAGGATGCTAACTATTACCACAGGAATCTAATTCATTATGTTTACTTGCCTCTCTGAGCATTAGGTCTGAGTGTGGAAAATAACCTGGCTGTCTTAGGTGTACTTTAAGAATTGATGAATAGATCTTCAGAACTTATTACAATTAGAATTTAATACCAAGGCATGGTGTTTCTGTTAATCTGGAGGCTTACCAAAAACAGAAGTGCAGGAAAGGCTGCTTCAGCAGATGGGCGAAAATTGTATTAAAATCTAAGCGGTGGGCAAGAGAGGCTCTGAGGTCAATGGTGGCATCTGTGGACCATGACTGGGCAAAAACTGTTTGACAGCATTAAGGGCAGGCCCCAAGTAAAGCAGCATTCACCAAGCGGTTTATTCAGAGCTGTTAGTCATCTAATTAGATTTCTCTCCTACCATTCTTTTAAGAACATAGAGGGCCAAGTTATCTGTGGTAGATGCTCCATCATATGAATTCAAAATTTGGACATGCTGGTATTTGTATGTTGTATGCTGCTGTTCAACTGATCTAGAATGCCCTCCTTTCTGCTCTACAGCATTTAAATCCTTATCACTTTCACTACCTAGATTAATATCTATCTCAGTTCATTAGTACGTATCAATGGAACATCTACCTATTTGGTAAGACCAAATACAAGTATAAGGAGCCCTAGTGGTGCAAACAGTTAAAAGCTCAACTGGTTGGCGGTTCAAACCAACCTAGCTGCTCTGTGAGAGAAAGACCTGGTGATATATCCCTGTAAAGATTTCAACCAAGAAAACCTAAGGGGCAGTTTACTCTCTCACATGGATCACTATGAGTAGGAATTGACTCAATGGCACCTAAGAACAACAACATTATGGGGATATATTTAAAAACAAAAAAACAAGAAGAATGCTAGGCATTAGGGGTAAGGAAGTCAAACGAGAGTCCACATTATCATTGTAGGTCTCCAGAACAGGTGTGACTTAAACTGCAGGAGATTTGGCCTCGTGTGAGGTTTTCTGAACTTCAGCTGCTACCTGCACTACTATTTATTTTATATAAATAAAAACAGTTTTTCTTAACTAAAATAAATAAGTTTAATCAGGAAACCTCATATCTTTGCTATAAATTATATGCATATATATAATTTCCCCTAAACTGAAGTTAACTGTTATTAACAGTTGACAATAAAAATGAATCAATACTTTAAAATTACAGCTCTCTCCTGTTGTCTGCCTAAGGTTCAGATTCTAATGTCTACTCCAATTTTGTTACAAAGGGGTGTTGGCTCAGATTTGGTGACTTCCAGACCCCAGGATCAGACTTTCATCTTCACATAATCAGTAGGATTCAGGGAGAATTCACAAGGGAATAACTGTGTCATTATGTGATTCAGTGTCATTCAGTGCTTTATGCACACCCCACTGCAATGAGTGTGGCTCTCCCACTGCAAGTCATGGTGTGTAGTGTCAGTGCTACACATCCTACCCTTTGTAAATATTAGATTATTGCAAAGAGGAAATGGAGATAGTTATATTTAAAAATCAAAACATAACAAAGGCAGTGAGGAGACCAGGAGTTCTCCATAAGATGTTTCAGGGGACCAAGAAATCCTTCTAAGCAAGATTTTTTTTTTTTCTCTTTAAGTCTTATCATACAATCATTTACACCTAATTTAGATATGATTCATATCCGTCGGTAGAATGTAGCCTTCTTCTGTGTAGAAACAATGACCTATACTTCTTTGGTACACCTCAGCAACCATTATAGAACAAAAGGCATAATACAAGCATGAGAAATATTGATTGAATGGTGCATATGTTGAGCAGGTAGTCATATTCAAATATAATTAAAGAAGGACTTTGGAAATAATCATGTAGTTGCCTTTAGTCATGCTACATTGAACTATGTGATGCCAGTATCTTTAGTAGAGCACATAAGGGTGGGGTTGAATCCACATTTTTTTTTCTTCCATGTCATGATTTGGTATCTATACTTTAATCGCATCTCTGAGATCAGTCCCATTAACGTCACTGCCAACCAGGAGAATGACAATGGAATAAAGTACAAGTTGGTTTCCCAGCATGAGTTGTGATAAGAGACCTTAATTCACACAGTGAAGGGGAATTAACACAAGAATTAACATGAGTCCTGTTCATACTACTGTTCTCAATGTACTCATGTGATGTTCTTGGAGTAAGTTTGTCTTCACCTAGTCTTTTCTGCCAATGAATAAAAACTAATGATGTTCTTAAATATACATTGAAATTTATTTACATGGAATTTTGTGTAAAATATACAGGGTCACTCAACATTTGGAATGTACTAGATAAACCAAAGAGCCTTGCATACCTTAAACCGAAATTGTAAGTCTTAATGGAACAACTTTGGAAGGTTGTGTGCAAGGCAGTGAGACCTCACTGATAAAAGAACAGACTGATTTTCTTGGACTCAAAGTGACTGCCCTTCAAAGGACCTTTGCATCTAGTTTTTATCTGAGAAGGAATATATATAATTTTAAGCAGCAGTATTTTAATGAACAGGATTAATAACATTCAAAATGAAATAGTTATGTATGGAAGAGGGCAGCATAAAAGAAATACACCTAGATTTCTCACGGAATGAAAACTGCACCCTAGTGATCTCCAGAAATGATATAAGGCTAGCCATACCCAGGCTGCTGTCTCTGTCAGCTGTATATTCTTGTGAGGGACATTGCATGGAGATCTAACTCTGTGATGCATATGGCTTGCATGACTTTCTAGAAAAAACGTAATGCCCAACGCTACTAAGTATTAGAGAATAATCCCATGCACCTGTGTGCACGCACACACATGCACACACGCACACAAAAAACTCACATGTCACTAACTTGGGCCTGAAAAAGCTTTCATGGAGAACCTAGCAATGAAAAACTTCAGCAATCTTTGCCCCCCTTCCTATCACTGTGCTCCATCCCTAACACTATCTAGTGGAAAAGGAAAGGCGGCCTGCTTCTATTGTTCCTCTGTTTAAGTGAGATAAGATCCTTTCTCTGTACATATTTCCCCTTTATCTCCACAGTCCTTGTGTCTCAGCTTGTTCTTTGAGTTTAATGACTTCATTTCCTTCTTTGTTTTGTTTCTTCATATCTCTTTTGGGTTATGAGATCTTTACCGATTTCAAGAGTTGATGCTTCTTTTCTCTTTAAGTTCCTTCTTTGTTCATTATTAGCTGGTTGACTTAAAAAAATGTGTCCAAAGTATATGAAAATTCAGTTTTTATCCTCTTTTGTTAGCTCAGCTTTCCCTTAGAAACCAGTAACAATTGAAGTTTATTTTAATAGATTTTTGTGGCTATTTAGTGATACCTTCCTTTCATTCGTCTTCCCACCCACCACACAGTGTCTTTCAACAAAGACCTGAATTAACAAGTATCCTTTTATGTAAGTTAATTTTGAATTCATGCAGTACTAAGAGTGAGCCTGTAATTACACTTTGTTTCTTCCTTGGTAAGGTATATATCCCTCGCTTTTGTCTAAGCATTAGAAATGTCACTATCTCGAATGAATGATTCTTTAGAATAAAGCTGACTCATCTGTTTCAGAATTGATACTTTTTTTTTTTTCATATCGTGATTTGGTGTTTGTGCTTCAGTCACATCTCTGAGATCGGTTCCACTAACATCACTGCTAAATGAGAGAGTAAGAACACATGGAATAAAGTACATGAATGGAATATAATTCCAAGGATAGAGGATAACCTAAATATGAGGTCACCATTACATAAATGATTAAAATCAAAGACCTTTCATGGTAGTGCCTGGGGTCTTGAAAGCATGCAAGCGGCCATTCAAGGTACAACAATTGGTCTCTATTCACCTTGAACAACAGAGGAAGAAGGAGAGTCAGAAATAGGAGGAGGAAATGGAATGTCTGGCTGATTGCCCCCAGGAACAACTGCTTCCTTTGCCATGAGACCAGAAGAACTGGATGGTGCCTATTTACCATTACTGAACATTTTGATTAAAGATTTTATAGAACAATTCTGATCAAAAGGAGGGAAATACAAGACAGAATTTCAAATTCTCAAAGAATCCTGACTTTCTGGAGGATGGAAGCTGGATGAACCCCTGAAACTATTGCCCTGAGCTGATCTTTTAACCTTAAACCAAAAATATCCCCTGAAGTCTTCTTAAAACCAAACAATAATTTAGCTTAAATACTAAACGATGTCTGCCTTGAGCATCGTGCTCTTTTAAGATCTATCTCTATGGGGTCAAAATGACAATAGAAACTCACAAGATTAGATAGGAAATTTAGGGGGCAGTGAGCTAACATTAATGGTAGAGCAACAACTCAAAAAATGAGCATGAGAATGGTTGCACAACTTGAAGAATGTAATCAATGTCATTGGATTTTACATGTAAAAACTGTTGACTTTGTGTATGTTCTGCTGTATATATTCTCAACAACAACAACAAAAATAAAATAATTTTTTTTTTTTTTAAGTCAAAGGCCTTGCTTAGAAAACAGCCTGAATGAAAAATCAGCGCTCCCACATAATGATATGATTAACTTGAACTCAAACAAATAAAGATTTTTTTTCAAACATCCACTATATGTCCAGGAATGTTCTAAGTGTATCAAGGAATAAATTATAACCAAAAATGTGTTATCCTTGGCCCCAAAAGAGCTTATGATCTAGATAGAGAGTCAAGGTTTAAAAACATGAAAAGAGAAGAGAATTAATCCAATCCGAATATGATTAAGTGGGAAAATATGCAGTGGAGGTTATTTATGTTATGGAAGTCAGGGAGGAGAGAGATTATCCTGTGTAGCATTGTTGTCAGAGAAGGCTTTGTGGGAAGTAAAAGATGAATGCGAACTTGGTTATGTAGAGAGGGTACTTTATTCAGACCACTAGTCCTGAAATTCTTTTGTAGGCATAATTGAGGAGAGTGGAAGAAAAACAGTTACAACTAAGAGATATTACTGGATTTAAATACCCCTGTAGGCCAACAACAAAAAACGTAACACTCATAAACTAACTTATGCCTGTTGCTGTTGCTGTTGTTGTTGTTTGGTGTGGCCAAGTAGATTTCGACTCATAGTGACCCCATATGACACAGCAGAACTGCCTCATAGGGTTTTCTAGGCTGTAATCTTTATGGGAGCAGATTGCTAGCTCTTTCTCCTGAGGAGCCACCTGATGGGTTCAAACAATCAACCTTTAGATTTGCAGCCAAGCACTTAACTGTTGCGCCACCAGGGCTCCTTGTCTTATGACTAGACATATTAAAATTACGATTAAGGTGGCTGTTTTGTTTTAAAGGCTCAGTGAATGTGATCAACAAAAACAACACCATGTTCATTTTATCTGTGCTAATATAAATACAGTCTATGCCTG
>NW_004444014.1:8684771-8692606 GCF_000243295.1 Trichechus manatus latirostris | reverse complement strand
AAAATGAAATCCTTGCCAACTTCAGTATTTTCTCTATTTGTCTTTACTTTTCTTAAGGTGTAATCCACGCTGAAGGCTGTTGTCTTTGATCTTCATCAGAAAGTGCTTCAAGTGCTCTTCACTTTCAGCAAGCAAGTTGTGTCATCTGCATATTGCAGGATGTTAATGAGTCTTCTTCCTATCCAGATGGTGCATTCTTCTTCATATAGTACAGCTTCTCAAATTATTTTCTCAGCATACAGACTGAATAAGTATGGTGAAGGGATACAACCCTGACACACAGGTTTCCTGATTTTACACCATGCAGTATCCCCTTGTTCTGTTCGAATGACTGCCTCTTGATCTATGTACAAGTTCTGCACGAGAAGAGTTAAATATTCAGGAATTCCCATTTTTCATAATATTGCCCGTAATTTGTTATGATCCACACAGTCGAATGCCTTTGCATAGTCAATAAAACACAGGTAAACATCTTTCTAGTCTTCTCTGCTTTCAGCCAAAATACATCTGGTATGAGCAATGGCATACCTCATTCCAATGTCCTCTTCTGAATCTGGCTTGAATTTCTGTCCATGTACAGCTGCAATTGTTTTTTAAATATCTTCCCTGTAATTTTATTTTCATGTGATATTAGTGATATTATTCGATAATTTCTGCATACTGTTGAATCATCTTTCTTTGAAAAGGGCACAAATGTGTATTTCTTCCAGACAGTTGGCCAGGTAGATGACTTCTAAATTTCTTGGCATGGACAAGTAAGTACTTACAGTGTTGCATCCATTTGTTAAAACATTTCAATTGGTATTCTGTTAATTCCTGGATTCTCATTTTTAGCCAACGCCTTCAGTGCAGCTTGGATTCTTCCTTCAGTACTATCAGTTCTTGATCATGAGCTGCCTTGAGATGGTTGAACACTGACCAATTCATTTTAGTACAGTAACTCTGTGTATTCCTTCCATCTTCCTTTGATGCTTTCTGTGTCATTCAATTTTTTGCCCATAGAATCCTTCAATATGCAACTCGAGGCTTGAATTGTGTCTCCAGAGCTTTCAGCTTGAGAAATGCCAGGCTTGTTCTTCTCTTCTGGTTTTCTAAATCCAGGTCTTCACACATTTCCTTATAATAATTTACCTTGTCTTCTCAAGCCACCCTCTGAAATTTTTTGTTCAGTTCTTTTACTTTATTATTTCTTCCATTTGCTTTAGCTACTCAACTTTCAAGAGCAAGTTTCAGAGTCTCTTCTAACATTCGTCTTTTTTTTCTTTTTCTTTTTCTTTTCTGTCTTTTTAATGACCTTTTGCTTTCTTCATGTGTGATACCCCTAATGTCATCCCACAACTCGTCTGGTCTTCAGTCATTATTGTTCAATGCATAAAACCTATTATACAATGGTCTGTAAATTCACATGGGATATAGTCAAGATTGTGCTTTGGCTATCATTGACTTTTTAAAAATTTTCTTCATCTTCAACTTGAACTTACATGTGAGCAAATGATGGTCTGTTCCACAGTTAGCCTTTGGCCTTGTTCTGACTAATGATATTGAGCTTCTCCATCGTCTCTTTCCACAAATGTAGTCTATTTGATTCCTGTGTATTCCATCTAGTGAGGTCTACATGTATAGTCACCATTTATGATGTTGAAAAAAGGCATTTCTAATGAATAAGTCATTGGTTATGCAAAATTCTATCATGTGATCTCCGGTGTTGTTTCTATCACCAAGGCCATGTTTTCCAACTACAGATCCTTCTTTTTTTTCAACTTTTGCATTCCAATTACCAGTAATTAACGATGCATCTTAATTGCATATTTGATCAATTTCAGACTGCAGAAGTTGGTAAAAGTCTTCAATTTTTTTCATCTTTAGCATTAGTGATTGGTGCGTAAATTTGAATAGTCATATTAATTGGACTTTTAGGAGTATAGATATTATTCTATCACTGACATCATTGTGTTTCAGGATAAATCTTGAAATGTTCTCTTTGACAATGAATATGACACTATTCCTCTTCAATTTGTCATTGTTGGCATAGTAAACGTGATGATTGCTCCATTCAAAATGGTCCAAACCAGTCCATTTCAGCTTACTAATGCCTAGGATATCGATCTTCAATCATTTCATTTCTTTTTTGACAGCTTCCAATTTTCCTTGATTAATACTTTGTACTTTCCATGCTTCAATTATTAATGGATGTTTTCAGCTGTTTCTTCTCACTTTGAGTCATGCCACATCAGCAGATGAAGGTCCAGAAAGCTTTACTCCATCCACATCATTCAAGCTGACTATACTTTGAGGCGGCAGCTCCTCCCCAGTCATATTTTGAGTGTCTTCCAAGCAGAGAGGCTCATCTTTTGGCACTATACCAGACAATGTTCCCCTCCTATCTATAAAGTTTTCACTGGCCAGTTTTTCTTCAGAAGTAGATTGCCAAGGCCTTCTTCCTAGTCTTTCTCAGTATAGAAGCTCTACTGAAACTTGTCCACCATGGATGACCCTGTTGGTATTTGAAATACTGGTGGCATAGCCTCCAGAGTTACAGCAACACACAAGTCACTACAGTATGATAAATTGACAGATAATTAGTGGAGGCAGTAATGATTCTAAGAAATGGTGGTGTAACAGTATGGGTAGTGACAGCAAATATGGTGACATAATGTGAAGAATGTAACCAAAGTTACTGAATTGTACATGTAGAAAATGATGAATGGTGCATGTTCTACTGCATGTATTTTCAACAAAATTTAAAAAAAGAAATGAGTGTTAAAACTAAAGGAATGAAGGGAATGAAGGAAGAGAATTAGGGGGACAACAAGTTGATTATAACATCACCCCGCTCTTGACCATGCACAAACTAGGCGCAATGCCAGGCATCATCAAATTACATAAAGTAGCCTACTCTGCCCCAACGTCATAGAAGTGTAATTTTTCATTGTCATTATGTACGTGAGAAAACTTCTATTCAGAATAAAATAATTAAAGTAATACCTTAGGCAATAGGGTAAGATTCAAACGTATTATTCAAATGTATTACGTTTTCTCTCTAAATCCAATGTGCTTTCCATCCTATCACACGGCCTACTTATATATATATATATATTTTTTTTTCTGTCTTTGTTTTCCTTCTTTTCTTTACTTTCCTTCTTCCTCATGTCTCCTCTTTCTGATCCACTTTCTCCTTTTTAGTGCTTGTTTCTGGGCACTCCCTATGTGTGAGGCATTAAAATGAAAGCATAATTAAAATTCTGTCTCTGTTTTTGGAAATTCTGCAGTCTATTGGAGGACTAAAACATGAAAATATGGATAAAAAATAACAGATGATTTCTCCAACAAGAATATGAATCAAGTGCTATTGATTCTCACATGGGCCTCTCTGTCTGGAATGTTTTTCTTCTCTCCAGGCTCCCGGATTCTTATATCCATCATTTAAACCTCAGCTCAAATTAATCCTCCAATTCTGCAACTCTACACACAAAGCCATCTCCCCCTTATTTCAGTCCTTCTGTAATTTATAGTTTATACCTGAAGAACCTGTTAAGACACACAGTACTCACCCCCACTACCAGAGTTTAAGATTAAGTATCTGAGGTGGACCTTGAGTATTTGCACTTCCTCAAGTTCCTGAATGATTCTGATGCCCATGGCCCAAGGATCACTCTCTGAGCACCATTGGCTACCCTATACCACCGGGGAAACATTTCCCTCTGGTCTTCGCTAATGTTCCCATTGCATATAGCCAGTTCCCTAGTTAGCTTTTTGTCCCCTGAATCCAAAGGATGTTTACTTTTATTTGTATGCTCCCACAGTTAGTGACACAATTTGCCAGTCAATAATAGGTGTCCAGTGCCCCTTATATGAAATATCTAGAATAGGCAATGTATAGAGACCATCTATTGCCTGAGAAACACTCACTCTTAATATTCTAAATTTTCTATAATGGAAAATTTTGCTTTTACATTATCATTTACACGGTCTTCCTCACTTCTGTGTTTTACTGAGAATACATAATGAAATCTGAATGATGATAAATGTATATTTGAGGACATAAGTATTTATTCCTGTATTATTCTTTTCATAAACTCATTTTCGTCAAATCAAGCTTCAGAAGGGAAATTATCTAATAAAAAATACATTTTTACTAATATCATTCAAAATTGTGTTTTAACTGACCTTTCCATAGTGTCCATTTATTTTTTACCAGTACATTTTAAAGGATTCATTTATTATTATTATTACTATTATCCCTTCCCTCTGTAAGTCAGAATTAAAGTTGACATTTTCTTGTTATGATTTGATAAACAAAAAGAGAACTGTTAGTGAACTTTTTTTCAGAATATGTCATTAAATACAGAATAGTCTTACAAGGTCTGAACATCTGGTTCCAAAAAACTCAATTCCTGGGCACAGCCATAATGCTTTGCATTTTCCATTATACTCAGCAGTCTCCATTAGTTATTGTCACTGTTTACTCAGTTTTGAGCTAGACTCTCCCAGAGTGGCAATTATGCCCTGAGAGTGAGTCCGTGTACCACAAGGTGAAGAACAAGTTTGACAATTATCCTATTAATTTGATCTATGTTTACTTACAGATGTCCAAACCAGATAATTCAGTAAAAATAACTCACCCAAAGGACTCATTATCTGGACTGGTTATCTACATGGATCAAATTAGACCCTAATAACTCTCAAATCTCCATTTTACTTTATGTCCTGTAGACATAACCAAGGGCGATTCTACCTGCTATGGCGTACGCATGTCAACCTATTCATTTGTCGAAAAATGGATTCAACTTTCAAAGTTGTCACATATTTATAAAAAAGTTCTTGATGTTTGGAGGTGTTAAAATGGCTAGAATGGTTATTATTATTTTTATTCTTAGATCAACCAGAGTGTACATTTTGTTTTCATTACCGTTATCTCTCATTTGCATAGCATGAGCTCTAAGACTAGTTCAAATATTCATCTTCAGTCAGGGCCTATCTGATCACTTATATACAGATGTTTCTGCTTGCCAGTGAAAAAATGTTTTGCACTTGGCCATGTCTGAGCTATCAGAATGTGATTTCAAAATCATTAAATCAATCTAAGCATATGCTGTTAAAAGTATTTACTCAGGCATACATTATTTAGTGCTCTTAATACCAGAATACACTCTTCAAAAACAAAGAAGATAACATTCATGTGTATATGAATATTATCTTGATGTGTAACCTTCCTGAAGTATGGTAGATAGTCACTAAATAATTATATACCATGAATATTATAAAAATTAAACATAAATATTGTAAGAAAACAAGAAAATAACAATAAGGAAGAAAAAAAAAACAAGATCATTAATTTCACCATACTAAGACAACCACTACTGATATTTTGATGCATACTTCTAGAAAAGGTTCAATGCATACTTTATATATCTTTAATATTGTATCATATTATACAAATGCTTTACAAACTTTTTTCACTAACTAGTTGTGATTCTTAATTTTGTTTGTCAACTTGGTTAGACTATGGTGCCCAGTTGTTTCATCAAACACTAGTCTGGATGCTGCAGGTAAAGAAGTTACATGTATAGTAAACTTTAATGCTGCTTTACAGTAAAACAAAGAGGTTATTAAGGGCTTAAAGACAGTTGAAACAGGGAACCACACAGCTCATGAAAATGAAACCATGAAGTCTGAGGAAGATAATTACACAACATTTTTATGGGGTTTAGGCAAAGAAAGGGGCTAAAATATTCTGATCAGTTCTTAATGAAGCATGAGGATGGGAGGGGATGGACATTCTAAAGCAGAGCTTTGGATGTTATTGGTTATGTTATTACATCTGGCTTTTAGAGATTGGATACAGAGCATAATTGCAGAAGTTAGTGCTGGGGAGGGGTCCTTAGGTGTTTACAGAATGATTACAAAGCACAAGTTCTGAGAACAGATTGTTAAAATATCCTGAGGACATTTTACACAATGGTTTTGACTACCATTTGAGTCAAGACGCCTTGGTACAATGTTTAGTTTAACCGCAAATTAAAACATGCCCTTGGAGATAGGGTTGGTTCCGTGGTGATAGGGTTGGATCTGTGTAAAAGATTAACAGCCTGTTAGCAAAAAGCAAAAGTTAAGATGGAGTATGTGACTGGACTCTGGCTCAGCCATTTGATTTTCGTCAAGTGTCCTATAATTTCGGGGGCTCCACAGCACGTGATTAAATCAGTTGTATTTAAGTTAAGTGGTCTACCCTCCATAACATGTGTGGGCCTCATCCAATCAGCTGTAGACCTTAAGAGCAAAAAGAGATTTTCCTCTAGGTTGTATTCAGGCCTCCAGACTATAAATAGACATTTTAGTCAGAACTCCACTCGCCTCCACTCCTTCAATCTTCCCATAGCCGGACCTACAAATTTTCATACACAAGACTATAGGAGTCTCTACTGTGTCAACTGATCTATAGATTTTGGACTTGCCAGCCTCCCACAATCATGTGAGACAATAAATTCATTAAGCCAATTAATTCATTAAGGAAAACCTTTCTCTCTGTCTCAGTCTCTCTCTCAATCAACGTCACTGAATTTTACATGTAAAATTCAGAGAAAGATATATATCTTACTGGTTCTGTTTCTCTACAGATCCTAAGACAGTAGTATATCATGAATACTTCTCCATATAATAAGTATACTTCCTATAATATTTTAATGGTTGTATACTATTGTACAAGGACCATTAATTTATTTTGAAATCTAACAATAATATTTAGCAATTTTTACTTTTATTAGACAATTAGATTATTCCTATTTTAACTTTCCTTTTGGATGCAACAATATGAAGCACTTATATCTTTGTACTCTTGCCCAATCATTTTTTTAGGATAAATCATTTGAAGAATAAATTGTTAATAAATAAATTTATTAATTACTAATTTATGTTATGAATTTATTTGCTTTATTGTCCATTATTGTCTATCTCCCATCAACTAAAACATAAATTCCCTGAGGGCAGAAACTTTTTCCTGCCCACTACTGTATCTCTCAAGGATTCCTGATTATGAAGTGGTTAAAAGCTCAGGTGGCTGCGAACTGAAAAGTCGGCAGTTTGAATCCACCAGCTGTTCAGTGGGAGAAAAAAATGGCAGTCTAGTTCTGTAAATATCACAGCCATTGGAAACCCTATGGGGCAGTTCTAGTCTGTCCTATAGGGTCGCTACTAGTCGAAATCAACTCAAAGGCAGTGGTTGGTTATTGTACCTCTGAAGTCCCTGGATGGAACAAATGGTTAAGGTGCTTGGCTTGTAAGGAAAAACTTGAAGGTTCAAATCTACCCAGAGGCACCTCAGGAGAAAGACCTAGTGATCTACTTCTGAAAACTCAGCCATTGGGAACTATGGAGCACAGTTCTACTCTGACACACATGGGGTCACCATAAGTCAGAATCGAGTCAATGGCAACCGGTTACTGGCTACTGGTTATAATGCATGTCTGCATATAATTGGAACCCATGTTTTCCATTTGTTAATACTAAAGAAAAAGTACAGTTTTTCAACTTTAAACCTGTGATTTTGCTAAATTAATGCAAGTTAAAAATTCTACTACTTTATTTTTTATTCTATTATGCTAATCTTATTTTTTCTCTTTTTATTTTATCTCATCTCTTAATGTATCTTATTTATTTTATCTCATCTCTTAATGTATCTTATTTATTTTTAATTTTTATTTTGCCACTTAATCTTATTTATTTCATACCCCTTTTATCTTGCTTTTTTTTTTTTTTATTGTACTTCAGGTGAAGGCTTACAGAACAAATAGTTTCTCATGAAACAGTAGTACACATATTGTTTTATGACATTGGTT
>NW_004444014.1:8683402-8684671 GCF_000243295.1 Trichechus manatus latirostris | reverse complement strand
AAATGGATTGAATGATTGACTACACAGCTGCTTCTATCACTAACATGCTTCTTTTACAACCATGCTAGCTGTGCCACTGCCAGGTAAACAGACTATCCAGCCCTGGTACTGAAAGATACGGAATACTTTAGCCCAGCAAACTGGGGTTACCTAATAATAGTAATAATCACCTTTCCCTGCGAATTTCCAGTGGCCTCCACCTTGCATTTCCCAGGATAATCCATCACAGCTGCCTGATTCCCATGGACATGATTCACTCCTTTTGTGGTTGGGAACTTCTAGTAGATTTCTTATTATTTACCGGGTTTGTGCAAAAGGAACCACATCCAAACTACCTATCCAGCCAATATTAGTAATGTCCTTTTACTTCCTGATTAAAGTGCAAAGTGCTTTAAACATTCAGCATAAACACATTTGTTTATTTCTTTCCTAATTTGTGAGGCCACTTTGCTGGCAGAGACCAGAGTAGAGGAATCCAAGATGTATCGATTTCTTTCTTCATGACTGTTTAATCGGTTAAAGTGTGCGCCACTTGCAAGTGCCAAGATGCTGGTTACATTTTAATAAATGTCCTCTTTGGTCGATCGATACTTCTCAGCCCCAGCAAAATAAATAAATAAAAGTGCTGTTCTCTCATAAGATAATGGGGAGAAAATCTTTTTACTATCGTCAGTCACCATGACAAACAAGAATAGGAAGTGTTAATGAAATGACCAACTGTCTATAAAATAAAAGACTTGCAAGACAGTCTCCTTTCTTCCCTTAATTTGATGAAACAAAATGGAAAATTACACTAGTGCCCATCCAGCGTGAAATGATGTTAACAAGCAGAAAACAAATGCTATAATGAAGGACTTCTAGGATGTACTATGTATAGTCCTACTTGTAAAGAGGGAATTACTGGGCAGAGCTCTAGCCCTGAGCAACATCCCACCTCCTATGGAGGAGAATCACAGCTATCATCATGTCCCTCGGGAAGTAGCACCATTCAGCACAATAAGACAAATTGATGTTCACAGCATAATAATTATCCATGTGCTGAAAACAATAAGCCACACAATTACCAACCAGGGCAATGCCCTACACAGGCAAAGTGAAGTTACAAAATGAAGCCATTGTGCAGATAATTGAGGCAATAGCCCCACAAAAAAAAGAATATGCACAACTTGTCATTTATTGAGCATTGTTTGGGAAGGAAGAGATACAAATAACTGAACTTTCCAGAACACCAAAACGTACCATTTAAGCATAAAATGTTTTGTTTTTAAA
>NW_004444014.1:8651118-8681054 GCF_000243295.1 Trichechus manatus latirostris | reverse complement strand
AGGTGAAGGCTTACAGAACAAATAGTTTCTCATGAAACAGTAGTACACATATTGTTTTATGACATTGGTTAACTTGCTATTTTTTTTAAGTAGGTTTTCTCAGTCACTGTTACCTATTTGCTCTTAATATATTTTTACTATATTTCTATAAGTGGAAATCAAACAGCACAGCAGAAAGTGAATGGCTGTCAGGGTATATTAGGAACTAAACAAGAACACTTGCAAGCTTTCTGTTGACCAACTTTTTCTGCTTTCCACCATTATACCCCATTTCTCTCCATATGTAAACTACATGATTCAAAAATCAATAAAAAAAAAATTAGATCCTATAATCATTAAACCCATCTGCAAAATGAGGGGGTTCAAACTTATGTAGAGACTGAGCACATAACATAGACATGAACCTAAACTTACTAGGTCAAGTTGTAGGTACGAAGAATAATAGAAGGTCTAGTGATCTACCGGGAGCCCTGGTGGCCCAGTGGTTAAAGTGCTTGGCTGCTAACTGAAAGGTTGATGGTTCAAACTCACCAGTCACTCTGTGGGAGAAAGATGTGGCAATCTGCTTCCATAAAGATTACAACCTTGGAAACCCTAGGGGCAGGTCTACTCTGTCCTATCGGGCCACTAAGAGTCAGAAATGACTCTGTGGCAACTAACAACAGGTGACCTATCCACTCCAGGTCTCTGGCCCAGCCCTTCACCACAATGATCTCTCAGGAATTTTTTTTTTTAATCCTAAAATTTTTACTCCACACTATTAGAAAAACTTAGAATATAGTTCAGTGTTTCTGAAAATTGAGTGTGAATCAGAATCACCTAGAGGGCTTGTTAAAACCCAAATTCCTAGAGCCCAACCCAGATAATCTAATTCTGTAGGTCTGGGGTGAGGACCAAAAATTTGTGCTTCTAACAAGTTCTCAGATGCTTCTCTGAAGCTTCCAGTTGATGCCATGGCCGAAGAACTACACAATGAATAACAGTGGGCTAAATTATTATCTACAACACTAACAGTAACAAAATATTGTGGTATGTCTCCAATCTCTTACTGAATTCAATCACAGAAAAGTTTATTCTCAACTTGTCTTTCATGTCTTTGTCTTTAAAGTGGCTCTATCTGGGTCTTTTGCTATGTAGCTAAAATAATAAAACTAACTTCCCATACCCAGGGACAAAAGAGAAAATGGTGCTTTGATGCAGAATTTGATCTTATTACCTGTCATTTCACAAATTTATTCTAGACTTTTTGAAGCTGAGCGGAGTCCTTAAAATGCATATGAGCCAATAATGAGGCTATTTCTTACTCCTGAAGGGAACAAGAGGCAAAATTTTAAAATGTAAGGTGCTTATGCTATTTTTCTTAATAATGGATTGTATATATTCCACTTTAGCTTTTCAACTTAGGGTTCATTTAGTAAAATGTTTTTTTTTCTTTCTCTTTACGATTATGGGAAATTTGCACTATAGAATTACTGTCTATGGCAGTTAATGTTTTTCTTTAGGGGGAAGGTTTACTTGTGTGTGCATGTGTGAACAAATACATGTGTGTGCATGCACACAGGCATGCATATCGGTGGTTACCCAGCAGATTCTCTAAGAACTTAAAAGTCATATTAGTGAAGAATCTTTAAAAGGACTCTGCTTAAGATATTAATGACCGCATTAGACTACTCATCAGACATAGAAACTGCTAGAAGCTAGTGGATAGATTTCCCACAAGTTGAAAGAATCTTTGCACCTTAGAAGAGATAATTCCAGAAGACAAACAGAATGAGACTGTAGTGGCCACATTCGGACCTGGGGAACATCAGAAGCGAAACCCATAACTTCTTCTGGCTATTCTCTTAGATAATAGGAAAGTCACAATTGGTACTGCAAAATTATCATTTTGAACAGTTAAAACATTTTCTTATGCAAATATAAAATCAGTAAGGGTCAAAGATTTTATTTGCCTCATTAATTAATGAGGAAACCAGTTCAAAGATGAATTTAAAAACAGACATACGTATATACACAATCAGCAGTACTAAATGAGTTTGCTAACAGATGTGAAAATGATTCATATTCCATTAAAAAAAAAAAATGTTGCCATCAAGTTGATTCTGACTCATAGTGAGTCTACCGGGCAGAGCAGAACTGCCCCATAGGGTTTTCAAGGCTGTACTCTTTAAGGAAGCAGACTGCCACATCTTTCTCCCGCAGAGCAGCTGGTGGGTTCAAACCACCAACCTTCGTTAGCAGCTGAGCTCTTAATCACTGCACCATCAGGGCTCCTTTAATATTCTATAGGGCAATAAAACGTGATGTTCAGGCTCATCTTTTCTATAGGGCAGAAAATAATTTTATCTCTACTAGACAAAATTTATTTGTACTTCCATGGAGAAGCATGTTTTGCATTACTATCAGTTTTCTACAATTTAACTCTTCCCCTACTGAGTTGTAAAATAGCCTCATCAACAGAAAGACATTCAGAGGTATACATTCATATAAATTCAGATAAATTCTGAAGTGTATGGTAGACAATTTCCAGCATTCCAATGAGAAGAAATCTAGTAATCTCTTTTGCCCATTTTTCTAAGACTTAGACAATTTTTCAGTCAGTAGACATTTTAATATTTTTCTCCTCACATCTTTTAATTTTCTTTAGTTTCAATATCCTTATTTTTTATCATCGACTATTCCACCTATACAACTTTAGGTGGAGGCTCTAAAGGACAATGAGGAGGGGGCTGTCATACAGAAAAGTGAAGCTTGTACCATCCCTTCTTGTCCTTCACCAGAGGCTTTCCTTACAGTAGGAGCAGCAGAGTGAGGAACTGAAACCATGCTTGGTGAGTTCTTGGCCACGGCCAACAATGAGAAAATCATGGGTGGTTGGAAAGAGCACCTCAGTGGGTGCTGCTTGGCACAGGCATTGACATTTTTATAGAGAACAACATTTTCATCAAAAGAATGAATGAAATGATTGGATTTCAAGTGGGGATATACAATGCTGCTGGAAAGGTTTGAAATCAGAGGGTGTGAGTTAGAAGGAAAATTAATGAAGATATTGAGGTAAAGCCAAATGCTGAGATATTTACTCCTGTTTTGCTCACATGTCAGCGTGCCTAACTGAAGAACCTGATGGGTTATGGGAGTCCAGTGCCACTCTGGTGGAATCCAGTCCAGATTGAATAGGACTTGTTATGAAAATCTCCTTTGATTTCACACCTCTCTGCCGAAAGATGCTATCACCCTGCCAGCTCTGAAGAAGATAGCCCATTCTGGGAGAAGGAAAGCAGACTGGCAGCCCAGAAACGCACCTTGCATTTTGCAGCTGGAAAAAAACATAGATCAGAGTGGTGATTCCAGAAAATTCTGTCCCACATGGATTCTGATAAATATGCAAGCACTAAAACATTAAGCTACCTTTGTCAGCAATCTTAGATCCTATTATTTTCACCCTTTCCTGCTAAGTTCTTTTATTAGACACAATGATAATGATGCTAATAATAATCTACTTATTCCAGCCACTGGAATGTTTCTTAATAATTTATGATCTCCATTTTCGTGTAAAATTCAGCACAATTCAGCCTAAAAAAAGAAGAAAAAAAATGAAGTTACACATAGAAAATGAATTATGCACCAAATTGTAAATATTCCATTTCTTTTGCTGATCTGAAACTCCCCAAAGAAATATGAACACTTGATTTAAAATTCAGCTGCAGTGACATTTCCTAGCTGGAAAGAATACTTGCACAAATTCACAAGTATTTGCAAAAAGATAACTTTTTTTGGTGGATACTAGTACATTCTAACGTGTTTTTAAAAACTACCCTGTTCTTATATTCCCAAAAACAAATAAAATATTTCTTAGTGAAAGTTTCTTCTGTAAACAGACTTTTGCAGGATTTCAATAAAAAAGGACTTTACATTGCTAGGAATAACTTTGTGATAGTAAAGAGGCAAGTGACAGCAACTTTCTTCCTAGAAAGTAGAAAGTCATATAAATGCTTGCTACTGCACTGCAGGCTTAGCTGTTAGACATCTTGGCCACCTGATATACCACAGTGAAGAACGCTGACCCACTAAAGTCTAAAAGGAGACGTGAGTGCTTACCTCTTGGGTTTTTACCAGACTTCCCAAACCTAGAGTCAAATCTCAGAGAAATGCCTCTTTCACTAGTATTTTTAAGTGTATTTTTGTTTATTTATTTCTTTAAAACATTGTTTAGCTATGAAAGGATTACCTTCTCAAGAGGATTTATGATAAACCAAATATACCAACTGTCCAAGTACATTGGACACGTGAGCAAACAGGCAGCAAATGGAATTAAGCCAACATCCTTCTTTATTTTGATGATTTTTTAGAACACACACATAAAACACAATAATGCACCCTAAATGTCTTAACACTGCATTAAATAGTCAACATAAATATTTTCATTTTTTTGCATATTAGCATTTATAGCTATGTCAATAGTAGTCGTTTAGATATATTTGTATTAATTTATTTAACGTTCACTGAACACATGTTTAGTGATTACACATTGCAAAGATTTTTCATGTAATTTGATTGATCACACAACCCTGTTTGGGCAGAGATAGCTTATCCTATTTTTTCTATGGATGAACTGAGGATATTAGAGTTTATAAATTAGAATTCTAGATTTCTGATTCTTATCATTAATCATGATTAATAGTTACTCAAGAGGAAGTCTACAAATTTGTGGCATCGCAATCACCAGGAGCTCGTTAAAAATGCATAGTCCAAAGCTTTGACACTGACAAAGGTACTACAGAAAAAAAAATACATCAGACTGAGGTCTAGTAATTTCATTTAACAAGCACTCCAAGCAATTCTCACCTGAAATTTGAGAATCAGTCTCATAAAGGGCCTATAAAGGCCATTCAGAAAAGACATGCTTCTAGAAATTTCTTACTTATTTATTCCTGGGCTTTTTGTGTGTGTGTGTGTCATCCATATTGCCTGATATCTCCAAAAAACCCTTTGTCATCGAGTCAGTGTCGACTCATAGCACCCCTACAGGACAGAGTAGAACTGCCCCATAGGTTTTCCAAGGAGTGCCTGGTGGATTTGAACTGCTGACCTTTTCGTTATCAGACGAACTCTTAACCAGTGCACCACTGGGACTCTGATATCACCAATAGTGTTGTTTTAATCTGAAACAGTGGTTGCAGAAGCAGAGACCTGGTCTGTCACACTAGATTAGAAGGAAACAATGATACAGGCAGTAAGAGGAATCTCACAGAAACACCGCTGTATCTGAAAGAAATGGAGAGTTAGCAAGAAAGTAAAGACTACAATAGAGCATCCACTGAAAGGGAGATCAAGACAGGTGTATTCCAAGAGTTAGAATCATTCCCTAATTTCCACAAAACAGCACTGCCTCTGCAAAGAATTTAGAACTAAGTAAAACTAGTGGATTGAAATTGAGTATATTTTGTTTTTTTCCAACAGGTTCCCAAATATGAGTAGTAAGCTTTGTTTTTAATATTTCTCACTCTATTGTCAAAGCTCTTTTTCTCTTCCTGCCTGTATACTCTCCTGATGGCTTATCTCCTGTTTAGGGTATTTTACTAATTCTCTGATAGCTTTCAAAACCCAAATGGATAAAGTCTGTAATGGTGGGATGTCAGACCAGTGATTGTCAGTGAGGGATTGCATTTTACCTCCCAGAAGGAAGTATTGTTCACCCCTCTCCAAACTATCCAGCACAGATTGTTGTCTCCCCATCTTCTGGAAAGACACACTCAGATTCACAAACTTTTGGTCAAACTCAATTCTGCTTAGATGTTATCTTATTTCCGTTCAGATTGTCCTCAGGTTTACTGTGTTTCATGTATAAGAATAGGGGCAGGGATGGAAACTCTAATCACTAGCGCTTGCAATATGTCTCTCAAGAGTGCCAAGTCAGACTTTTCAGTCACATTCCATTCATGCACAGTGAGGCAAGAAGTTCCATGAAACCTAAATAGCCAATCAATTCTATTAGGCAAAAAAAAAAAAAAAAAAATGAAATCAATCACATCATATTTTGGTTTTGGTATTGTTTATAAAAAATACCTGGTAATAGTCTCTTTTTTCACTTTTTCTAGTTTTGTATTCTTTAAAGGAATAATATGATTGAAAACCAAAAAATTATCAATCAAAATAAAATTCAAATGCAGGTTTTCATTCTCTCTTCCTCCTAATCTTTTGCATAACGTATCGTTGATAGGTAACACAAAATGTTTATCATATCCTAAAGATATGTAAAACAAACACACACATTCCAGTGAAATTCTGGCATTATTGTAATTGACAAAGTAACAAATACCTTATCACAGTATGCTAAAAACAGTAAAGCTTTGTTGTTGTTATTTTTTTTCCCATGAGGCATAGCCAACAAGAGTTCATATTCTCTCTTTCTTTTTTTTTCCCTCTCTCCTTCCTTCTCTTCCACTCACCATCCCTTTTTGGTCTTTTAGCTGATCAATATATCAAAAAGCAAATATGATGACTCTTCCATATATCTGCTTTTCAGATTTCATTCACCTCTGACCTGTAATGTTCCAATTTAGCTCAAGTACTTTTATTTATGCTGTTCCCTAGACCTATACATTTTGATCAAAGGAACGACACTCACTATTCAGTGCTTTTAGAGAGCACTTTGCAGGTACCATCCGTTCAGAAAAAGCAGTCACCCAGTACATGAGATTGTGACAAGGTATAATGTAATGGTAGTTATGCGAACCTCCAATAAACCAGTGCTACTTCACAGATTACTTGGAGAGAAAGTCTCTTAGCGTGCTTGAAGAAGTATGAAATGAATTTCATTTCCTTCTCATTTGCCTTGCTTCTGAAAGGTTTCATGCAAGATATGTGACCAACTATTATAGTACTAATCCATCCATGACAGAGCTCAATTTTCTCTGAGAATTTACTTCTGAATGGGCTTCCGAAATACTTGAAAGCTCAAAATTAAAGTACACTGAACAGAGCAGCCACTGAGCTGTGGACAACTGTCAGTCAAGAAAACCAGTTGGAACAAAATGTAAATTAGATTTTATTTTATTTTATTTTTTTAAAGTGATATATAATGATGAGGTGGTAAAGTTTTATAGCCCATTTCCAAACAAGAACAATAAGGAGAGAAGTGGCAAGCACTGTTATTGTGAGCTTTTCTCATTACTGCAAATGAAAATGGGAGCTCGTGTTATGGAAACTTTAGAAATGATGTGCAAACATTGTGGCTTGTTGTATGTACTCTTTGTTCTGGTAAGTGAGAAAGTAGAAGGTGGAGAACGGTCTGCTAGTCACTTGACGTAATGTCTATAAAACAACAGACACTGAGCTTGGCAGTCGTTAGGCATTGCTCAGTGCAAAGTGGTGGTCAAAGAGGCCATCATGGATGTTGGTTACATCAAGGATGATTTCAATCTATTGAAAGGTCAGAAATTTTAGGATCCAATACTGCTATGACTTGGAGGTTAGCGATACATTGGAGAAAAATGCAAAACATGGTTGGCAGAATTTTCAATTATTCTTATTTGTGGTTGTGAAATTTACCCAGATACTGGCAACAATAGCTTACACTCAATGCCTAGCAAGTACCCATGCCTGGCTGATATGCAGTGGAGATACACGAACAAGTGAAGGACTGTTTCTCCATCTGAAAACCTAACCTCCATGGAGGGTAGGGGAAGAGAACGAAGAGTGATGCTTCCAGAAAGTTTCCAAGTCATAATATAAGCAGCAAATGCAGTGTCAGGCAGTTGCTAAAAAAAAATGGAATATACTTTTCCACTGAAATAGCAGAGACTCAGTGGACAGACCTATGTAGACAATAAATCCAAGTTATTCTAGTCAAGTTAGACACTTCTAGAGTATTTTTTTAATTGTCTGTTTCTTTTTTAAGATGCTTAGGCACAATATTTTAATGGGGCATTGACAACTAGAGGGCAAGCAGACGCGTGAGTATCTGATAACAACCTTATAACAACCTATAGGAAGAAATCATTCTAGAGAGAGTTGACATTCCTAAGGTGGAAATACAGTATACCTGGGTGCGAAGATGCCAAACAAAGGAATGAAATGAGACAGACAGTGTAAGATATCAGGGAAGGTGCTACCAGAAAACCTCATTCTGCCACTGCTCTAGACTTTCCAATTTTTCATCTAAATAGAGACATTTACTTTCCCTAAGCTGAAAATAAACTTTGAAGCTGTAATCCAAACAAATCAACTAAATAAAGGTTAGAAAGTGATTGGTTTCATAAAGCTCCAATCAGCTGCAGCTTCCAGACTTGTACAACAGATGAAACATTCACAACAGGTTCATGCATTTAAAAATTTTCCTTTCTCCTCCCACCTGAAAGACAGAGGAATAGCCCACATTGCCTAGAACCAGAAGTTCTCGTCGGTCTCCATCATGATATTTTAAGACACTTCATTTAAAACTCCAACTAAATTTGAGACTTGGCAGATTGTCTTTTTTTTAAGGGCCAAATTCAACAGGTTTAAAACATCGTTCTAATTTTAGCTACTAAAATAAACTTGGGGTTAATATTATATTTGAGTACAATAATTAGAAGAAGCATATTTAACTTGTTTTAACCACCTAGCACCTTAGAAAAGTCATTGAGGTAAAAGAAACATGTAGGCTTCCATGTAAGTATAATATGCAAAATATGGTCCAGCAGGGAAGACCACTTTCCAAAATTCAAATTTAAAATCTGATGTGTTTCTTCAAGAAATTCTTGAGTGATAGAGGGCGAGAAGGGGAGATGATGAATGCCGCCTCTAAGTCTATAAAAACCCCATTGCTGTCTAGTAGATTCCAATTCAAAGCAACCCGATAGGACAGAGTAGAACTAACCTATAAGGTTTCCAAGGCTGTAATCCTTATGGAAGCCGATGGCCACATCTTTCTCCTGCAGAGCGGCTGGTGGGTTCGAACTGCCAACTTTCCATTAGCAGCAGAACACTTAAGTACTGCACCACAAAAACTCCTTACATCTGTAAAAGAAACCACAAATTCAGTGTCACACAACTGCTGAAATGGGATATACTCTAAAGCTGAAGAGAGATTTAGTGAACAACTCTATGTGGATAGGTGTTCCATACTTTTCTGGTCTAGTCAGACCACTTCTAGAGTTTTCTGTTTTGTTTTGTTTTTGTTTTTGTTTTTCCTCTAATTTTTGGTGCAACCTTTTAACGAACACTAATAAGCAGAGGTCAGCAAGGATGATGAGTGTATGAGCATGATCTTGTTGAAGACATAGTTGAAGGTCTTGTATAGTTTGAACTGTAGAGGGAAAACCAGGGGAGGACATGATGTAGGAGAGCAATAGGGCTATCACATAAAAGGTGATTTAGTTACTGCTATCTAGCATGAGTTTTGAAATAATTTAAGAGCGTAATAAGAAAGTAGAGCCTTTTTCTGGCTATGTCCTAAAGTGATAACTGGGGTACATAGTCTGATGTTGCTGTGAGGTTGTGTATGGTAGAGGAATTAAAAGCATGGGCCCTGGCTTTAAGCTAACCAGGTTTGATTCCCAGCTCTGTAACTCTGGGCAAATTAATACAACTCTCTGGACTATATGTTTTGTATAACAAATGTAGGCTGCTTCAGAATGTTGTCTGGAATGTTAAATGAGATAATACATGTAAAGTACTAGAGCAGTGCTTCGCCTATAGAACGTTGCAATAGATATGAGCCACTATCATCATCTCCATGTGAAAAGACAAGATGTTCTAGCAATTAGCGCTGTCCTAAAAAAAAAGGGTAAGCCAGAAAGCCCATCTGCCATGATGGCAATAGAAGAGCAGTTGGGTAATTATTCCTTCCAACTCTAGTACTTTTATTATTTCATTAAAGAAGAACTCTTGGAGGTTCTTGGAAATAGTTGTTTCTCCAGGTATAGTCCAGTTCAGCATGACTAAGTTCTAGAGGTAAAACTAACATAAAGCCTTCCGGAATTTCTCTCTTCCCAGAAACCTCTAGAAGTGGCCATTTGCCTTGGCTCTTGAGAGATTTTCCCCTTAAGCCCTGAGGAGTTAACTTTGCCCTAGTTTTCTGCCTTAGAGGGTTTGTTACTTTTGTCCAGGTTTAGTGGCATTTCCTGGGTAAGCTGTAAACAACTTGAGGGTTGATACTTTTTGTCTGGCCCTGAGCTGCAGTTTTTTCTGTGATTGGAAATCACCTTACAGGGATTGATCAATATACTATGCAAATGAAATGAAATGTCTGTAATATACTATTCAAATGAAGTGTCTGTGGTCTACCGAGGGAGAGTTGGTCAATTCACAGCCCTGGTGGGAGGGCCATGCCTTGAAATTGAGAAGGAGTTTGTATATATACACAGCCAACACCACAGAGGTTTAGGGACAGGAAGAAGCAGAAAGAGAAGAAGCCGGAAGTAACAGACGGAGAGAGAGGAGGCAAGGAACCTCCTAAAAGAGTTGTAACACAAGTCAAGGGTTGTAACACTGAAGACAGAGAGACGCCCAGAAGGGGCCCAGCAGCAGAGCCTGTGGCACCAGACTTGGAAGGGGCCCTGAGGCAGAGTTGGTGGTGACAGATGGCAGGACCAAATGAGCTTGTCCTGAGGGAGCCAGAGGGAACCTGCCCTCAGGGGGCCAAGAGGAGTCGTCTTCAGGGGGCCTAGAGGAGTCTGTCCTTGGAGGACTGAGAGGAAGCCTGTCCTAAGGGAGCTGAGAGGAGACCTGAATGGCCAAAAGGAGCTGAGAGAGCTGTCCTACACTGAAGCGGGGGAGACTTTGCCTGCTTGCTTCCTTATCCTGATCCCAAGTTGTAGCCTATTTAACCTGATCCCAGATTGTACCCTGTTATTTCCCTAATAAACCACTTAACTTTAAATATGGTCTGCAAGTTCTGTGTGGCCATTGCAATGGATTATTGAACACAGAAGATAAGTAGAGATTGCCATGGGAGGTACAGCTGGTGTCAGAACTGGTGAAAAGGTTGGAGGCTGGAGACACGTCTGTTCTCCACCTCATAGAAATCAACTTTGGGCTGACCCTGGTCATTATTACCCCTGAAGTTAGACAGGTACTACTATGGCTACTACCGACATTACTACTGTCCTTTTATACCATCCCAGTTTTTATTTTGATCATAAGAACCCCAAAACCACAAAGGCTAATGTGGGCATTGAGTTGAGTTTGTCCCTCATTCATATGGGAAGTTGCTGAACCTTTGTCTTCTGAGTGCTGTTTGTTCATAACCTGTATTGTAACTTCACCTACAAATCTGTTTTTATGCTTCCCCGTTCCCCACCCATCAACAGAACTGAGATGATGTGGAAGTGTTTGAGTAAGGTGGAAACAGAGGATAGATGGATCCTGGATCATGAATCACAGTAAGGAAAGCCTTCCATTAAACACTTGCACTGAACTGTAAAGAAATAAACTTCTAAAGTTTGGGGATTATTTCTTGCATTATTAGTGTACCTTGACTAATAGAGCAGGGAGGTAAATATTATTTGTATTTTGGTTGTAGATAAGCATAACAATCTTTAGAAGATCCTAGGCTTCTTTGTTCCAATTCCATTCTTTTCCTACTATACTGTCTTTGAAAGCTGCAGTGGAGTAATAATAGCAGATAATAAGCAGGGCCTACAATATGCAAGGAGCCCTGGTGGCACAGTGGTTAAGAGCTTGGCTGCTAACCAAAAGGTGGACAGTTTGAATCCACCAGCCTCTCTTGGAAAACTTATGGGGCAGCTCTACTCTGTCCTATAGAGTTGCTAGGAATCGGAATTGACTCGAAGGCACACAATAACAACAATGTTCAAACCAATATTCTTAGTGCTGTTTGCATGTATCACATCCTTTATATCCTAAAGCACTCCTAGAAGGTGGGCATTATAATTATTCTCATTTAATAAGTGAAAAAATTGGATCTCAAAGATGTAAAATAATTTTCCCAAGGCCGTCAGTTAGGTAAGTGGTAGAGCTGGGATGAGAATTTAGACATCCTGATTTTGACTCTGCCAGAAATGGTACTGCCGGAAATTAAAGTAGGATTCAGAAGAGAACATGGAATGAGGGATCTCATTGCTGCTGTCAGATGGATCTTGGCTGAAAACAAACACCAGAAAGATGTTTACCTGTGTTTTATTGACTATGCGAAGGCATTCGGCTATGTAGATCAGAACAAATTATGAATAACATTGTGAAGAATGGGAATTCCAGTACACTTAATTGTGGTCATGAAGAACCTGCACATAGACAAAGAGGCAGTCATTCAAACAGAACAAGGGGATACTGCATGGATTAAAAATCAGAAAAGGTGTGCATCAGAGTTGATGTTTCACCATACTTACTCAATCTGTATGCTGAGAAAATAATCTGAGAAGCTGGACTACATGAAGAAGAACTCAGCATCAGGACTAGAAGAAGACTCATTAACAACCTTTGATATGTAGATCACACAACCTTGCTTGCTGAAAGTGAAGAGGACTTGAAGCACTTACTGGTGAAGATCAAAGACTATAGCCTTCAGTATGGATTACACCTCTACATAAAGAAAACAAAAATCCTCACAACTTGACCAATAGGCAACATTATGATAAACAGAGAAAAGATTGAAGTTGTCAAGGATTTCATTTTACTTGGGTCCACAATCAACATTCGTGCAAGAAGCAGTCAAGAAATCAAATGACACATTGCACTGGGCAAATCTGCTGCAAAAGATCTCTTTAAAGTGTTAAAAAGCTAAGATGTCACTTTGAGGACTTAGGTGCACCTGAAACAAGCCATGATATTTTGAATCACCTCACATGCATGTGAAAACTGGACAATAAATAAGAAAGACTGAAGAACAATTGATTTATGGTGTTGGCAAAGAATGCTTAATGCACCACTGACTGACAGAAGAATGAACAAATCTGTCTTGGAAGAAGTACGTCCAGAATGCTCCTTAGAAGCAAGGATGGTGAGACTTCATCTCACGTACTTCAGACATCTTATCAGAAGGGACTAGTCCCTGGAGAAGGACATCACACTTGGTATAGTAGAGGGTCAGCAAAAAAGAGGAAGACCCTCAACAAGATGGATTGACGTAGTGGCTGCAACAATGGGCTCAAACATAGCAATGATTGTGTGCATGGTACAGGACCGGGCAGCACTTGGTTCTGTTGTCCATAGGGTCTGTATAAGCTGGAACCACTTGAGAGCACCTAACAACAACAAGAAGGAACTTACAAGGAGCCCCGTGGAGCAAGTGGTTAAACACTTGGCTGCTAATCCAAAGGTTAGCAATTCCAACTCACCAGCCGCTTAGTGGGGCAAAGATGTGACAGTCTGCTTCAATAAAGGTTTACAGCCTTGGAAACCCAATGGGGTAGTACTGCTCTGTCCTAGAGGGTCACTATAAATCAGAACCAACCTAAAGGTAAAGGGGTTGATTTTTTGTTTTTTTGTTTGGTTGGTTGGTTGGTTGGTTTAAGGACTTTACACCGTATGGGAAGGTGATCAACATGGAGAAAAGGTAGAATGCAGTATTACATCCAACCTGAGCTATGTGCCTGTTGCTTTTAGTTTTATTTGATTTTCAGTGTTTCTAGGTAGGAATGGAAATCATTCAAGATCTCTGTAAGAAATCTGTCCTTGACGTAATCAGAGCACCATTTTAGAGATCAACACAGGGACCTGAATGGTTGGCATGCACCAATGTTGACTTGTCTGCTTCCACTTTGGGATCCAGGCAAGGAGAGCTGACTTACCATCTTGTTAGTCATGTTACAGGTGTGATCTGACAGCTGCTTATTCCTTGCAAGGTAATAAAAGAGAATGGACCAAAGACTGGCTCTTACCACATGTAGTTGGAAGAGCTAATGTCAGCAGAACCAAAACCAAAAACAAACAAACAAACAAAATCAGGAAAAAACTAATAGACAGGTATGTTCTGCTTAGTTCCTTTTTCCTGTATTCTCCGCTGGAACTTCATTGTAACTAATGAGCTTTGATATTATTCTGTACCACCATGACTTCTTCTCCTTCTACTTCTTCTTCTTCATAACATAATTATCATCATCATACTTTGTTGTTGATATAAAATAACATTGTGTTAAGTACAAAAAATAAGAAATTAGAAGTTCTGTGTTATAGAACAAGTGTTGAAATTATCTGTATTATTGAGAAAGCTCCTTAAATTCCTGGAGCCTCACTTTCTGCAGTGACAATAAAATCAGTGATGATTGAATTAGTCCTATTTACTTTCCATGGGTATCAGAAATAATAATGATTTTAAAAGAAGTTAAATACATATATACTTTAGTTTTAGTGAAAAAATAATATCAGTGTTACTATTTTTGTCATCTCTAGCTAAACAAAACACTCTATCACCCTTTCTTACTCATGCATATGCCCAATGGACTATCTGAAATGATCTTCTCCCTGTACTCTTATATATACATTAGAGTGGCTATGAATATATATATATATAATATATGTATTATGTATACACATATACATAACCAATTCTTTTATGCCCAACTCTTGTCTTTCTTTTATCATAATACCTTTAGACAATCATCAATCACTTAATGTACACAGTCACCTATTCATCTCTAAACTCACAGCACAGGATTGTACATTTGATGGTTTTGTGACACATGTACTATTCTATTTTAAATTAATGTAATAAAGTTTTGAAGTTTATTTAATTTTTCATGAATATTAAATTTTATTTCTATTTTTTGGATATAAATTTCTTGAGAATAAACCCAAACCCATTGCTATTGAGAGAATAGGGATGCCTTGTTACATCCACAATAGTATATTCTACAGGGCATTGAGCATGATATGTCTTCAAAAATATATAGTTATTAATAGTGGCTTAATTGCCCGACGTTGACAACTCCATACCCCAGCAAACCCCGTAACTGGATGATGTTTATGACCTTGGTCATGAATCTTCTGTGTTATTATAAGATGATTTCAGCTCCTAACCAGAAATGTTCTGAATATCTAAGAAGTAAGATAAGTCATACTTCTACTGATGAGCCATTGTTTACATGGAACTTTCTTGGAACTCTTTAGCATTTCCAGAGGCATCCAGCTATTGCATAATGGTTACTGGAGGCGACTGAAGACTGAAAAGATGAGGTATATCAAAGTTTCTGCCACTGAGATTCACCACTTTGTGGCCCATCATCAATCACTTGGTGCCCACCTAATTTTATGTCTTACCTTCTCATTTATTCCCTGTGATTATGGCAGGGTAGAGCAACAAAGAGTTCTGTACTGTCAGCCAAGGAAGCAGAAATGGAACATAAGTATTTTTTATCTGCCAAGTAAGTATTTTTATTCCATGGGCATAGTGTTTTTTGTATTTAAAATGACAGATCCTGTCACAAAGGGTCTTAATATTATATTGAAAAGATATCTGTATTACAGCAGAGGTTAAAAAACTCATTTATTTATAAGACTCTCAGGTCCTGGAGAGGTCTTCTGCCTCCTTCTCCCTGCAGACAGTTAATATCATTGAAAATAAAAAGCTGTTGTATTATATGACAAGGCACAGTGGTATTAAAAACAAACACAGGCTGGCTGGTGCCAGAAATGGGCTCTGATGCTGGTAAACTGTTGGTTCTGATTAGAAAAAAAAATAGATGCTGGTGTTTTTGTTTGTTCGCTTTTAATTTTGTTTTGTTTATTTCTGTTTTTGTTTTCTCTTCCGGCTATATTTGCATTTTTGTATGCAGAACCTTATTCATTGAAAGTCACGCAGATAAGTTAAACATTTCATGACGTTTTCATGCTTAAAAAAAAAAAAATTAAAACCAGATGAATGATGAGGATTGATCACGGATCCAGCTGAAGGCATGGCATGTCTCACCTGGGCTACAGAGAAGCCCATGACATTAAAAAGTCAAGGGGTGATGATGAATCAAGAGTTGGCTAAAATGAAAGGGGAGGTTCATTCTCTCACCTGCAGTCAATGGTTTTTTATTGCCGTCACCTCCAAAGTTTTGGAGCTTGGATGAAAGATAGATGAGACTCGAGACTGGCCTTCTGCACCTATGGAACACAAGGACGTGTGATATAGAAGCATGTTCACCTCTGTTCAGACACACTGGAGGTTCCCCTACAAGATTTCCTGAATCTAATATATGAGCCAGTAGCTCGCCAAATAAGCCAATGGCAACTGGTCCTGCTGAAGTAAAGACCATTGAGTAAATGAGTCTCAGAAGTCAGTGTGACTAGAACCAACTTCCACAGACCAGTAGGTTCTTTGGGAGCGTTTCCTGGATCCATGTTAACAAACCTGCCCAGAGAAAAGACAATGCAACAAATTCACTGAAGAATTAGCTTCACTAGTCACCTGACCATACATACTGGGAGGAGAAAACAGTATGCTTGAGCTCTTAAAATCAGTACAAAATTCCATTTAACTTTTCTTCTCTAAGTCAAGGTTTATAACAGATGAGGAAGGGAGAGCTTAATAGCGGGTGATAATTTCATTTTTAATTTGTCGTCTTTGTTCTAGGCATTCTTCGACTGGAAGCAATGTTTTGCTGTGTCCCTTCTGCTTGTTTCTGTTTGAAGAAAAAACAAGTTAGATCAAGGACTTTGTCAGGCAAGCCGTGGTCCATTTTGGATTCATTTATTCAGCAATGACTTACCTAGCACTGTAGCAGTGGCATTGCACAGAGTGCTATAAGAAATTCACAGCTTCCCCGCCCCCCCCAGGAAAAATGTATACAATCAAGAAGGGAAAATAAGACCTGTACAGAAGGGTCACAAAAGCAGTGCCTGTGACAAAGTAAAGTACTGCAGAGGTTTGGAAGAGGCAGAAATATATATATTATTGTTGTTATTATTTGCTACGGAGTCAATTCCAACTCTTGGTGATCCCATGTGTGCAGAGCAGAACTGCTCCATAGGGTTTTCAAGGCTGTGACTTTTCAGAAGCAGATCACCAGGCCTGTCTGTCTTCCAAGTGCCTCTGGGTGGGTTTAAATCACCATCCTTTCGGCTAGTATATATATTACAGTTGCTGTTGAGTCATTTCTAACTCATGCCTACCTCATGGTGTTAAAGTAGAACTGTGCCCACCAGAGGGTTTTAAAGGTTGATTTTTCAGAAGTAGATTGCCAGGCCTTTCTTCCAAGGTGTTTCCAAGTGGATTTGAACCACCAACTTTTTGGTTAGCAGCTGAGCACATTAACCATTTGCACCATGTAGAGATATATAGAAATACATAAGGAAGAGGTCCAAGCTACACTGAAGGCATTAGCGGAAAACAAGGCTTGAGAAATTCATGAAATACCAATTGAGATGTTTCAAGAAACAGATGCAGTGCTGGGGTGCTAACTCTTCTATGCCAAGAAATTTGGAAGACAGCTACCTAGCCAACCAACTGGAAGAGATCCATATTTGTACATGTTCCAAAGAAAGGTGACCCAACAGAATGTGGAAATTATCAAACAATATTGACATCATACATAAGTAAAATTTTGCTGAAGATTTTTCAAAAGTGGTTGCAGTACTACGTTGACAGGAAACTGCCAGAAATTCAAGCTGGATTCAGAAGAGGACATGAAATGAGGGATGTTGTCACTGATGTCAGATGGATCTTGGCTGAAAGCAGAGAAGACCAGAAAGATGTTTACCTGTGTTTTATTGACTATGCCAAGGCATTAGACTGTGTGGCTCATAATAAATTATAGATAACATTACAGATACTAAGAATCCCCGAACACTTAATTGTGTTCACTAGGAATCTGTACACAGACCAAGAGGCAGACATTCAAACAGAACAAGAGTATACTGTATAATTTAAAGGCAGGAAAGGCTGTGTCCGGGTTGTATCCTTTCACCATACTTATTCAATCTAAATGCTGAACAAATAATCCAAGAAGCTGAACTATATGCAGAAGAAGGTGGCATCAGGATTGGAGGAAAATTTATTAACAACCTGTGATATGCAGATGACACAACCTTGCTTGCTGAAAGTGAAGAGAACTTGAAGCACTTACCGGTGAAGATCAAAGACCACAGCCTTCACTATGGATTACACCTCAACATAAAGAAAACAAAAATCCTCACAACTGGACCAATAAGCAACATCATGATAAACGGAGAAAAGATTGAAGTTGTCAAGAATTTCATTTTACTTGGATCCACAATCAATGCCCATAGAAGCCGCAGTCAGTCAAGAAATCAAATGATGCATTGCATTGGGCAAATCTGCTGAAAAAGATCTCTTTAAAGTGTAAAAAAGCAAAGATATCACGTTGAGGACTAAGGTGCCCCTGACCCAAGCCTTGGTGTTTTCAATCGCCTCCTATGCATGTGAAAGCTGTACAATGAATAAGGCAGACCAAAGAAGAATTAATGCCTTTGAATTGCGGTATTGGCGAAGAATACTGAATAGACCATGGAATGCCAGAATGAACAAATCTGTCTTGGAAGAAATACAGCCAAGATGCTCATTAGAAACAAGGAGGCAAGACTTTGCCTCAATTACTTTGGACATGTTATGTTATCAGAAGGGACCAGTCCCTGGAGAAGGACATCATGCTTGGTAAAGTAGAGGGTCAGTGACAAAGAGGAAGACCCTCAACAAGATGGACTGACACACTAGCCGCAACCATGGACTCAAGCATAGCAACGATTGTGAGGATGGCACAGGACCTGGCAGTGTTCCGTCCTGTTGTACATAGGGTTGCTATGAGTCAGTATTGACTTGAGGGAACCTAACAACAACAACAGGGATATATATGTGTGTGTGTGTGTGTATCTTGGCTCAACAGCAACGGGTTTGGTTTTACATATATGTATGTGTATGTGTATATATAATCATAAAACAAAACTCATTCTATTGAGCTGATTCCGACTCATAGTGACCCTACAGGACAGAGCAGAATGGCCCCATAGTGTTTCTGAGGAGCTGCTGGTGGATTTGAACTACCGCCCTTTTGGTTAGCAGCCTGAGCTCTTTACCACTGTGCCACCAGGGCTCCATATATATTTATATATACACACTATATATATATATATCCATTTTTTTTTTTTCTTTACTTAAACTAGAATTCTGTTTGTTTTTAATCTCCATTGTCTGAAAAACTGCTGCATTCATCCACTTGACTCAGTAAATACATAGACTTAGGCTATAAATACATATTAATGTAAGGACAAGTATGTTTGTTTTGTTTTTTTTTCCTAATTCTAAAGAAAGCTTGTGATTTAAGCAAAAATTTGTTCATCTAGAAAATTTAGGGCTGGAGGACAGTGCTTATTAATCCAATCTTTCCAAAATTTATTCTGTAAACTCTGATAACACCTCCTCAAAATGCAGTGTTAAAAAAGTTACCATAGAAAAGGCTTAAAATGTTTCTTTTCAGTGCTCTCCGGTGATGGCTCATGCAGAGTTTGGCCTTATATCATTTACAGTTGACTAGGCCCACATCATGGTAGAGGGAGATAGAACTGAAATAGGACTTGAGATTTAGCCTGTGATGAAATTGTTTCTAAATGTTTTCCTTCACTAGTCTTTTTCGCCATAAGGATAAATTTCTTGAGATCATATGTTTATGTGTGCATCCTTTAGAGTCCGAATTACTAGTAAGAGCCAGTTATAAGCAGCCATGTCGCATCAAGTAGCATGTGGAATTATAGAAAAAAACCTCTGTTTCGTTTTCTTGACAAGCAATGATATGATAGGAGCCCTGGTGGCACGGTGGACAAAGCACTCAGCTGCTAACCAAAAGGTCGGCGGTTCGAACCTACTAGCTGCTCCACAGGAAAAAGATGTGGCAGTCTGCTTCTGTAAAGATTTACAGCCTTGGAAAGCCTATGTGACAGTTCTACTCTGTCCTAGAGGGTCAGTATGAATCAGAATCAACTAGATGGCAGTGGGTTTGTTGTTGCTGTTGGGTGCCACCAAGTCAGTTCTGACACATAGCTACCCTACAGAAAACAGAACAAAATACTGCCGGATTCTGCACCATCCTCACAATCATTGCTGTGTTTGAGCCCATTGTTGCAGCCACTATGGCAATCCATCTTGTTGAGGGTCTTCCTCTTTTTTGCTGATCCACTACTTTACCAAGAATGATGTCTTTCTCCAGGGACGAGTCCCTCCTGATAACATGACCAAAGCAAGTAAGATCTAGGCTCACATTCTCACTTCTAAGGTGCATTCTGGCAGTACTTCTTCCAAGACAGATTTGTTTGTTCTTCCGGTAGTCCATGGCATATTCAATATTCTTCACCAAGACCATAATTAAAATGCAACATTTTTTTTCGATTTGAAAGGAGTTATGGTTTTATTAACTGACCAGATTACAAAAATAATCATGGTAGACACCTTATTTCATCCTTCTAATAAGTCTGTTGATCTGGTCATCCCTGTTTCCAGCATCTCCACCTTCTACAAAATGGGCAATGTTTTTCTTCATTCCACCTCACGAAGAAGATAATTTGAAGGGCCACAGGAAGTTATTTGCTTCTTTGAAGCATTCCCCAACAGTATTGATCTCATGAATCAGATCCCCCATGCAGATGATGCCATATTTACCAAGAGATTGTGCAGTCAAAGTGTTATCTGTCAGTGCAATTTGCTTCTTATTGATTTTGCCATAACCACGCTTATAGATCCGTTCATTTACTGACTTTAGGTTTGGGTATCCCCCCACAATATATGGTTCCACAATTTTAGCATGTTAGTTGGAGCGTTTTTGAGCTTAACAAAAGTGCCATTGAAGATCTGGCGAAGGCGAAGAAGCTCCAACACCTTTCGAAACTTTGGGCTCTCGCCATCGATACCTCCGATCCTGATAACAAATGCCAACTTAGGTTCTGCAGATATGCAGAAGTTGTCAGCTTTTGTTGCCATCCTACCTATTTGAATCTCAGTTATGTACATCTACCTATATTCCTTGTGATAGTGCTTAGCTTTTTCATAGATAGGCTTCCTCCTTGCCTTTCCAAGCATCTTTTGGGCAAACTTCTTTCTCAGACAACTGGTCTTTAGTTCTGCAAAATTCCTTTCCCTTTTCTTAAGGGCTTCTGGCGCATCAGGGACCTTCTTTTTCTTCTCTTCGACACCCTCCAAGGTTCCAGCCAGAAAAAGAGCTGCATCAGGTTTAATGACATGTTATTAACAAAAATAGATCTATTCTTCCTTCATGGTTGAATACTACTGCTGTTATTTTTTTAGCATTTTCAGTGTGGCTAGACACTGACATTTGACTTTGAACATGTGACTGAGATTAAATTTTCTAATCGAGGGTTACCTAGGCCAGTATTCTAGTTACCTGCTCAGTTCACATGGATATCTTCTTGACTAACCTTCTACAAGGCTTGTGATATGAATCATATATTTTGCTGCTTTGTAAATTCTGCCTCTCCCAGTTTGAAACCTTTTTTATATAGAAACGTTTTCTGCTCAACCTATAGAGCAGGGTCTGAGATTTCTTCATTTATATCTCCAAGGCATCTCTTTTGGGAACTAACCCAGAACAGATGCTTGGAACATCCTTGGAAGGAGGATATAATCAGTTGTGGGAAAAAGGTTGTTGAAAGATGGTATGTGTGTGGCACAAGGATAGCAGGATGTGGCACTAGGCACATTGACCTCAGCTTTTCAATGTATCTCAACAAGAGTTTAGGGAGTGCTTATTAAGTAAACTACTATCAGTCTGTCAATTCCTTGTACTGTGGTGCTTGGCATGTTGTGATGATGTTGGAAGCTTCCAATACTATGCCACATTATTTCAAATACCACCAGGGTCACCCATGGTGGACAGGTTTCAGCAAAGATTCCAGATTAAGACACTTTAGGAAAAAGGACTGGCAATCTACTTCTTAAAATTGGCCAATGAAAACTCAATGGATCACAGAATATCGTGTGATACTTCAAGTAGCTTACTTTGGACACACTATCAGGAGGAACCCATTGCTGGAGAAAGGACATTATGTTTGGTAAAGTGAAAGGCCAGCAAAACTCTCAGTGACATGGACTGACACAATGGTTGCAATGATGGACTGGAGCATTCCTGAAGATAGCGCAGGAATGGACAACAGTTTCTTCTGTTATACGTGGGGTTGCCATAAATCAAAGCTGACTGGACCACAGCTAACAAAAACATCATTATGTAGAAGGCACCGTGTTAGGTACTATGTTGAGGGTAGGCACAAACATAACGAAAGCCTATTTCTTACCATCTAAGTTTTTCCACTCATTGAGAAATATCCACCCATGAAAACAAAGAAATTATCACAAAACATCCTCAAATTCATAGAAAACTATGATTAGTACCCAAAGATATATAATGTTATTGCCGTAAACAGAGGGAGATTAAAAAAAAACACCAAAGGAATACCTACTTTCTAAAAAGTGAAAGCCAACGTATCTGGCAAAAAAAGAGGAATGCAGATAACAATTGGGATGATTAGCCTAAATGTTACCAGAAATCTGTATATCTTGATATGTAAAATCTCATTTATTTTGATTTCACTATTTGGTAACCCATAAACAACATCATTCAAGACTGACCTGGCCATGGAAATACTAGGTGTGTTTAGATTAATTGCTTTGTCAGTCTTGTTTCCAGGGGATACTCATTTCTGTTTTCAAGATTCTATATCTTTAAGAGCTATCTATACAGGATCAAATTGACAACAGCAACTCGAAAGATTAGATAGGAAACTTAGGAGGCAAAGAGTGTATATTAATGAAGGAGGAACAACTCAGAAAACTAGGATGAGAAAGGTTGCATAATTCAAAGAATGTAATCAATGTCACTAAATTGTACATGCAGAAACTGTTGAATTGATGCATGTTTTTCTGTGTATATTCTCAATCACAACAAGAAAATAAAATTTAAAGGAAAAAAAAAGTGAAGCCCAAACTAAAGAACTAAAAGCAGAAATAAACACATCTAATCCATAATCATTAAAAAAAAAAAGGGTCTATATCTAAGCTAGAGATCCTGTGTAGTGCAACTGGGTAACGCGCTCAGCTGCCTACTCAAAAGTTGAAAGTTTGAGTCCACACAGATGTTCTTCAGAAGAAAGGCCTGCTTCTTCTAAAACAATTAGCCATAAAGAAAAACCTATAAAGCACACTTCTACTCTGACACATGAGTCATCATGAGTCAGAGTTGACTCAAAGGCAACTGTGGGTTTTTTTTTTTTGTTTATTTGTTTTGTTTTGTTTTTTATATCTAAACTATTTCAGGGACACTATATTGTGTCAAAACAATCTCATTGTTCATTACATTCCAGGAAGCACTCCTCTTCAAGTTTAGATATTCTTTCTGTCCAAATCTACATATATAAAAATATCTTTAACATTTGAAATATGCAAATGATGAGTGGTAATTCAATAAAGCTAATAGTTAGAGATCAATCTGACTCAGAGTTCAGATACTTGGATAAAAGCACTGGCAGTTTGATTCTCTCTCTCTTTCTCTTTTTTTAAGTTCCTTTAGAGACCAAATGAGATAAATTGCTCCCTGACTCATTGCTTGGGGATAAACATTAAATGGTTTATCTGGGCAACCCAATCACCTCCGGCCAGAGTGGAGAATTGGCCTAAATAATGAAGGTGTGTGTCATTCATCTCTTTGTCTGGCTTCTGGTAACCTTGACAGGAATGAGTGGAGACATGCTGATTTTTATACACTCAATAATTCAAGGTGTTTGCTTATCTTGCCTTGTCAGATGCTGCTCATCCCAAGTCTATGTTACCATCTAATTAGCTTTTTTTTTTTTTTCACTTTGCTTCTCCGCAGAAAGCTTTTTTTTCTTGTTTCATGAATTTAATTTGCAACCAGCCTTGCTTTTATCAAATGTCTCACTTATTTTATTTGTTAACATGTTTATTAGTTTTTTATTCATATCTTGATATGCCCTCCGCCTACTTTTGATTCACCCTCAATGTAATAATCGGTTTGCTTTTGCTTTCTAAAATATAAATGAAGCATTAATACTAAAACATTATTCCTCAACTCTGCTTACTGAAATCAAATGATATACAGTTATGTATTTTTGCCTCAGAATTCTTTCTCTGGCATATTTTCATCAGCTCTTCTGGCTTTTAGTGCTCTTTATAGTGTCCTGCCACCACCTGTCAGTTTGTTGTACTGTCGTGGCTTGCACGTTACTGTCATGCTGGAAGCTATGTCAGCTGTATTTCAAATACCAGCAGGGTCATCCATGGGGGATAGGTTTCAGCAGAGCTTCTAGTCTAAGACGAATTAGGAAGAAAGACCTTGTGGTCTACTTCCAAAAGATTAGCCAATAAAAACCATATGGATCACAACAAAACATTGCCCAACTCTTTTGCTTTGGACACATCATCAAGTGGAATCAACCACTAGAGGGGGAAGATACGTGTTTGTTGAAGTAGAAGGCTTGCAAGGGCCAGGGAGACATTTGGTGGGATGGATTGGCACAACAGCGCAGTCTGGACCCAAACGTGCTGGAGATTGTGAGGATGATGGAGAACTTGGACATCAGTGTTTCATTCTCTTGTACATAATGTCATCATGAGTCAGAGTCGACTGGAAGGCAGCTATCTATCTGTCTATTTGTCTGTCTGCTTGTCTGTCTATCTATCTTTATAGTATCCTGTATTTTTTCCACTGTTTGGGATCTGATTCAAGTTTAAGTGTAAATGCTAGAGCTGCTTATCGATATTTCTGGTTTTTCTCCTTCTGAGCCTTTAAGGGACCTGTCCCTCCCTAAACCCTTGGGCTTGGCATGGTCCTATGACTCACTTTGATGAATGAAATATAAGCAGAGGTGGTGGAAGCATTTAATTGCACGTGTGATAGTTTCCTGCATAATTATCTTTCCTGCCTCAATAATCACAGGAGCAATGCAAAGCCATTCACATGGAGGATAATGGCCTTGGAAACACTGGGATTTAGAGGAAAGCTTGGGCAAGTGAAAAATCAATCTTTGTTACCTTAACCCGTTGAAATCTGGGAATTATTTGTTATTGCAGCATAGCCTAGCAAAACCTTGTTGACACTCTATAATTGCAAATATTCTGCAAAAATATTTATTGAGTAGCATTCTACAGTTATAAACATTATGTGGCTAATGTTATAAAATGCCACAGGGAAGTATAAAAGAAACTTTACCATAAATGAGATTCTAACCTTACTAGAAAGACCAGGCTGACAGATCCCCAAAACATTAGAAAGCAAGCCAGGAAAACGTATAACTAAAGGCTTAATTGTGGGGTATGGATTCTAACTACTATAGAAGAATGAAAAAGGTGAGAATTCCAAGAGGGATGAAACGTGCCAACAGAGAGGAGGAAAGAAGTGATTCCAGATACCAACCAAAAGAAAAAACAAAAACCCTTTGCTGTTGAGTGAACTCCTACTCATTGCAACCCTATAGGACAGAGTAGAACTACCCTATAGGAGTTCCAAGGAGTGACTGGTGGCTTCACACTGCCAAAACAAATAAGACAATATGCAAGATATGCGGGAAAGCAGAAGGGTGGTCAGTGAGGCTAAGTAGAGGAGAGGTTCCAAGTGAACAGGCAATGGTGTCTAATCTGATTTTCATTGTTCTCCCTTTCTTTCAGGTGAATATCTTGTTTCCCCCAATAGGCTGTGAATAATTCCAGGTAAAGAAATAAGTCTTCTTCACTTCATCTTCAGCAGCAGTAATATATATGTTTCAAAAATGGTTCTGTTTATGTGGAGCCAGACATGGTGTAACCTGAGTACAGAAGGGCCTAGGCTTCCAGGAAGTAGTAAGAGGATGGACCCAAGCACAAACAACTTTATGGACAAGATTTATGCCTCCTAGGAGCTTGCAGTCTAAGCAGGAAAACATGCAAGCGGATGACATGCTAGGGATAGAAATTTCAAGTATCAATTGCTTTTTTCCAACACTCAACACTAATGCTAAATCCACTGCCAGGCTCTCCAGGATGGCCATTCACGCTGATTCACTAATAGTGCTGCAGGGCACACTGCCCCCACCACTAGCCAACCTGCTGAGAACTGCCACCTTTCCAGACCTCTCGCCTGAGTGCTGAGGATCAAATACAACCCCTCCTCTGACTGCCCACTTTTCATTTTGAAATCCTGATACTGGTATCTCTAGAATCTTTTTGCCAACGTTTAGTAACATTTAAAGTGCAGAAAACAATGACCTAAAAATCTTCCATAGTTATAACTATGAGGTCTTAAAGGACTTTGAGAATTTATTTTCCCCCTCTCTAGTCTTCAGAACTGGTGGCTCAGTGGTTAAGCACTTGGCTCCTAACCAAAAGGTCGTTGGTTTGAACCTACCAGTGGCTCCTCAGGAGAAAGATGTGGCAATCTGGTTCTGTAAAGATTTACAGCCTCGGAAACTCTATGGGACAGTTCTACTCTGTCCTTTAGTGTCTCTGTGAGTTGAAATCTAGTCAACAGGCAGTTGGCTTTTTTGGTTAGTTTTCCTCTTTAGTCTTCAAAACTATAGAGAATGGTTCTAGAAATGTGCTTGCTTTCACATGTCTTATAGTGTAACTGAAGTTGTAGCTGCGTACACAATGGTGTGGACCAATTAAATCAGATTATAAATAAATAAATATCAGAAAAATTTCTTTACATAGAAAAACCTCACAACTCTGCTCTCAGGGTACACTGAAGATAGTGCAACTGTAACCTCATCTCATTGCTTTGATCTAGTCTTTATTTTTTAAGAATGATAGCCAGATTCCATTTTGGGTGTAAGGCTTTTGGCCCCTTCTCATCCTTCCTGCTCATATCTTACCCATTTCACATCTATTTTAGAACATTAATATGTTTGGAGGAAATTCACTTTCTCTTTCAGAAGTAGTCCCATATGGTCTTTAAAATAAATGCTGGAAATGGTGGTTGAGGGCTGTGAGTGAGACTTAGGTTCCTATTTCTTTCTCAAGTAAATCTCTCCCAAGGGCCACTATGATTGAATCCTGTGGTTCAACTGAGTAGAAACAATTGGCTCCTCACTGTCTCTAGTCTATTTCTCACTTTAAATTACTCCCACCAATTCTATACCACTATCACCACTTTCACAAACTCACGTTTACTAGAAAGAAAATAAGCCATCCTTGGCCTCTATTAAATCTGTCTTTAATCAAAGCAATATTTTTGCCTGTCCTGCATTCAAGACCTCAAAATTCACGGGAAGTCCTGACTCTATTTTGCAAGATGCTTTTGGTCAGCTGGATATAGGCTCACCATTTGATTCAAACCAATGACCCAAGTCTCAAGTGCTCTATTAGACCTGCATAATCATCTGGCTTAGCTGTGCATTGTCCATTTTAATTAAGGGTGTGCTGCATCCATTAGAAAAAGTTTATGAGCCAGGGGCCGAACTTATTTGTGCGTTTACCAATCCCACAAATGGACCTTGAGCACCTCCAAAAGAGTAAAAATAATAATAAAAATAACAATAATGAGAGCTGTTTCTCCTTGAATATCAACCTCCTGCTAAGTGCCCTTTCTCTGTTTGAATGTCTTGCTAATTCAATGCCATTAAAATAGATTATCTTAAAGACTCTGTTCTGTCAAACACAAAAAAGAGAGATATATAGAGTGTGTGATTTAATTATCACTGCTCTCTATCTCCAAATGTGAGTTTTTCTGAGTAATAATTGCCCAAGTTTGTCTTCAAAAGGCATTTTAATAGTGCTAATACTAGTAAATATTGCTCATTTTGATACTGATGTGCCGTTTTAATGGTTCCCATGGTTTCTAAAAGTCATTTCTTATCGTTTTACTGGAGAAAGAATCTTACTTTAATTATGTCATAATTGTTTGGAAGTCATAGAATCTTAATTAATGCCAATGGCTTCAAGGCATAAACCAAATGTAGAGTTTATATTCATGTTTGTTTCTTTCTTCATCTTTTCCTGCCCGAGAAGAGGACTCCCATGAGCTTTTTCAAGCTACAGACATTCATAGATGTTTTAAAATAATTCTGGTGATGTCATTCTTTTATTTTTTTTTTAGTCAGATTTTCTCAGCTTCACCTCAGATTTTAAAGGTTAATATGGAATCATCATTCTGTCTTCACGGGGAATTCTTCATCTTGAGAATATAGTTATTCAGTCTCCTTGGTAAGAACAGAAACTTCTGATTTTTCATTATGGTGAATAGGAGTTATGGTGACTGGGATGAAATCCAAATATCTTCCTTTGGAATCCCATGAATCTTCCTGATAAACCAAACACCTCAAGCTAACACACCACCAACAGTTCTGTTGACAACTTTTCTACAAACACTTTTGCACACTCACTTCCCTCTACCTAGAATCCTACTATGGTCCACTTCCAACCCCAAAACCTCTCCTGCTACATCACACCAAAGCACAGATAACCTCACTCCACTCACTTGGCTCTAGGAACCACACACTGACTTCATTTATATGCATAACTCTTTTATCTCTTAAAATTACTTTAGAAAAAAGACCATGTGTTAGGTTCGTTTATATTTTCCGTGGGAACTTGAAGTAGATATTCCTTAAATATTGAGAATTGATTTAGTGATTACCTACACTCTTTTCCCTTTGGATCCCTGGTTGTGCAGTGGTTAAGCATTCAGCTACTAACCGAAAGGTCGGCAGTTCGAATCCACCAGCTGCTCCTTGGAAACCATGTGGGGCAGTTCTACCCTGTCTTATAGGGTCGCTATGAGTTCGAACTGACTTGACAGCGATGAGTTTTTTTTCCCCCTTTTCCCTTTGAGCATAGCAAAATTTCTAAGATAGATCTAGGAAATATATACTTGCTTGGTACCAAAAGATAAGCATAGTAGCTTATTCTCCTAGAAGCGAGACCTGGAAATGACTTAGAGATTACATATTCCTACATTTCATAGGAAGAGAAAACTTGTGCCCAGAAAATTTAATTGTTTCCCAAAGCCCCATAACAAGTTAGTAGCAGAGCCTTAACTAGATCACAGCTTTCTTGACTCAAAGTGTTAAAATTTCCCCCTGTAATTTATACAAGTTTCACATCAATCTCTTTCATTTTTCTGTATCTGATTGTCTGAGTCAAATCCCCATTATGCATGCTAGTTGGTAAACAACAAATAGCTATATGGAAACCATTGCTAATCTAACATCTCATTTTCTCTTTAGTTTCAATTTCCTACACAAACTGAGATTCAAATAACAACAAAGTATTTATCTGAATTTATTTGCAAAAGTCTTTTTCACTGAAATGGGTAGGGAATTTGTGCATAAACCCCTGGGTGCAGGAAGGAGATCAGTAAGAGAGAAGGGGAGAAAGGAAAACAGAGAGGATAGCCCAACTGCTGTTCTTGATTCAGTTCCATGCCCTCATGCCTGAGCCTAGTCGATAATGTTACTCATATCACATGATGAACCAGCAGTCCTGTCAAGGTCAAGATGAGAAAGACCGATGAAGCCCAGTTGAAGAATTGTGTGATTTAGTGGCTTTGGACTTAACAGAAGATAATCCTACAGGCTCAGGTGTGGCATTGTTGTGGTTGGCCTCGAGAGTCATGGCAGGGGTAGTGGCCCCTTAAGTGTTCCCTCAAACCCAAAACATGACTCAAGTGATATAGAATAAGACAGAAAAGAAGAACGTGGCTGATGCCCAAACTGCAGTAGCAGACTGAACAGTAGAGTAAAATACATTTAGGAAAATTACAGATGTAACTCAGGAGATATTTTCAAAGGTTAGAGTTGAGAAATTGTCTGGTACACCTATCCTGATAACCTCCTTCTCGCCACAGGTTTGAGAGACTAAATAACTTGTACCACATTCTATAATTAATATTTAAAAAGGTACTGAGGAGTTGTGCTAGACACCCAGGGTGGAACTGTAAAAGTGGTTGGGGTTTTCTCTTTAGTGCCCCTGATTACCTTTAGTGCTATTACCGCAAAGTTAATCATTACGTCAATGTGCCTCCTGAGGATATGTCAGCCTGACCATTCTGAGTGTGTGTGTG
>NW_004444014.1:8616989-8651018 GCF_000243295.1 Trichechus manatus latirostris | reverse complement strand
GGGGGTGGGGCTGGGGAGCAGGGGACAGTGTTAGAACAAATGGGAGTCCAGAAGTTCTAAAGAATCCTTTCATCATCATGTCTCAGGCCTCAACCACTGTACCTGTGATCCTCAAACATTTCACTTAAGATGAATTAAAAATGTAGATAGAAAGACTACAATCATAATTGTTCTAATCAGGCCCTAACTGACTAGGATCACTGTTGAAAACCTATGAAATAGAAGGATGGAATTTCAAACAAAGTGGTATCTGAATCAACTTTGGGAAGCGGGTATATGTGAATTACTACGAGCACATTTCTGGACTGTTATCTTCCCTCATGTTTACCATCCATTATCTGCCTTTGTTCTGGTTCATGCTAGTCTTTTTATAATCCTTTTTTAAAAATACAAAATCAATACAACTTTAATTACAAAAAGCCAGTGCTGCCTGCTGAAAAACAGAGCAAACATAAAAGGACATTTTGGAAAGGGGCTGGTGATCTAAGAAGCGTGACCTTAGGCCATCCTATTTCTAAGGGGTGATGTTGTTGATCTGTTGGTCCCATTATAATGATTTACACATCCATATATGGCACTTTTTGTTCTCCAGCAGGCTTTGTGTATGGTGAATGGAGAATTGCATACCAACCAGGGGTTTGACATTTACAATGCTTTGTAGCATAAGATAGAGTCACATCTGGGCAAACATTGTCCCTGGTGGTTAGCGGCTCATATCATCTGTGCGGAGTCTGGCTGCCAAAATGATGAGCACTCATTAGAAATGTCCCATTTACTCCCAGAGCCAAATAAAAGCACAAACTAATCTAAAATGAGCATTCGAAGGGTGTGTGTGTATGTGTATGTTCAATTTGTGTGCTGGCTTCTTCCAGGGGCATAGACAGCTTGTTTTTCCTTTGAATATTGTTTATATCAATAGCCTAAATCAATGCTAGAGTAACAACGTAGAAAACCTAATCCTTGATCATGTGCTTCAGCCCCAGAGCCGAGGAATATTATACTAAATAGCAGAATAGAATGCTTTCACTAATGTCTCATGTGTGGATGCTGTTAAAAACTTTGTTCAGTACCCGATATGGTATAAGGTCTATGAAGGCCCCTAGAGATATTTCTCCTGAAGATGAGGAATAAGCAGGCTTCCCCTGAGCAACTGGGCTTTTTACTTTGTTATTGGTTTGTCTGTCTTATACCTACTGTAAATCAGGTACCTGATCATGAATCCACCTTTGGGTTGGTTGTTAGAAAGATAAGACATGCAGCAGCCTCTGTAAAGCATTGTAGAAGATTCCACAGCAAACATGGGGAATCTTAGCCTTGCATTCATTTTATTTTCTACCATAATTTTCTGTTTTTCTAAATTTTCACTCCTGTATATATTTATCTTGCACTATTGTGAGTAATTTTGTTAGTCACTTTAAATCCTTTTTGTAACAAGGTAGATGCAAACACTTAAACAAAACGGAAATAAAACAGGTCTCTGACTACAAGGAGACCATAAATTACTTGTGGAGATTGTATAAATTTAGAGAAAGATGAACATATAAACCCGAAAAACTGGTTGCTGTCGAGTCAATTCCGATTCATAGTGACACTATAGGACAGAGTAGAACTGCCCCATGGGGTTTCCAAGGAGCGCCTGGTGGATTCAAACTGCTGAACTTTTGGTTAGCAGCCAAACTCTTAACCACTACGCCACCAGGGTTTCCAAATATATAAGGAGGTCTGCACTAGTGCCAACACATTTTAAGCATTTAAAGCAATATTACATAGCTGGGAGGATGGAAGATTAATCTGAGCTATAGGACTCAAGGGGAATTAACAGTTGGGATGGAATTTCTTCTAAATACTGGATCTCTAGTCAGTTCTATGATACTGAATGGGACATGAACACCCAGGCACATATGACAAAAATGAGTAAAGGAGTGTGTTCCTGACTAGGCAGACTGGGGAAGTTAGAGGCCTGTAATATTCAAAATTCCTTGTGGCATCCTCATAGTCTTCGCTCAAATGCCCTTTGGTCTTTTTTAGACACAATTGCAGCCCATTTGTTTTGTTTTCTCAGTTCATAGCAGATTAGAAGCAGTAGGAACTCTGACAACATGAAGTGACAGCCTGATAAGAAGAGAAGAGGAAGAAGGGCAGAGGCAGGGCTCCTGAGGTTAGCAGTCTAGGGTTGTCCCTGTGGATACAAATACACCTCACAACCCATCAGTCCTGAAAGCAGTACAATTCTCTGTGTCAATACCTGATCTTGCAAGAAATAGGTTTATGTGTCATTAAATTAATTGTAATGAAGAAGATAGGTTATATGCACTGTCCTGGAAAATGTGACAAAATAATTTGAAAGTCCAAAAAAATCAAACCAAACCCGCTGCTGTAGAGTCAATTCTGACTCATAGTGACTCTTTAGGACAGAGTAGAACTGCTCCATAGGGTTTCCAACGAGCGGCTGGTGTATTTGAACTGCCAACCTAGCTCAAGGCAAATAATCATTACTCCCAGTCAGTACCCTTAACAGTATTTCTGCCACCATATTCAACTAATATAGTGATATCATCCTTAATGCTACCATTATTGGTATAAGAATGTTTCCGATGTTGCTTCTGCCACAACCGCATCCCCAAAGCCCCATGATAATTTCAGACAAAGCATTCTTTTACCTTCTGATTCTCTAAATTTTATAATTTAGTAGCCCTAGTCTCGATTCTCAATTGATGGGACTAGATCAGGGTTAGGACTTAAGTTATTCACTCACCTCATTCCTCCAGTGATGACTCATTAGTAGTGAAACAAACCTCTTTTAAGACGTTTCCTTTCTTTATGTAATTAGGGGCTGTAGTTGTTCGCCTTGAATTATTTTCAGCAATATTTTAGTTGCATGTGATATTAATGATATTGTCCAATAATTTCCACATTCTGTTGGATCACTTTTCTTTGGTTTGGGTACAAATATGGATTTCTTCCCGTTGGTTGGCCAAGTAGCTGACTTCCAAATTTCTTGGCATAGACAAAGTGAGCACCTCAATTGATATCTCATCAGTTCCTGGAGCCTTGTTTTTCACCAATGCCTTCAGCGCAGCTTGGGTTTTTTCCTTCAGTACCATCGGTTCTTGATCATAGGCTACCTCCTGAAATGGTTCAATGTTGACCAATTCTTTTTGGTACAGTGACTCTGTGTATTCCTTCAATTTTCTTTTGATGCTTCCTTTGTCCTTCAATATTTTGCCCACAGAATCCTTCAACACTGCAATGTGAGGCTTGAATTTTTTCTTCAGGTCTTTCAGCTTGAGGAATGCTTAGTGTGTGCTTCCATTTTGGTTTTCTAACTCCAGTTCTTTGCACATTTCATTATAATTACATATAATTACATTATAATTACATTATAATTACTTTGCACATTCATTATAATTACATATAATTACTTCTCAAGCTGCCCTTTGAAATCTTCTGTTCAGCTCTTTTACTTCATCATTTCTTACATTCACTTCAGCTACTCTCTACGTTCACGAGCAAGTTTCAGAGTCTCTTCTGACATCCTTTTTGGTCTTTTCTTTCTTTCCTCTCTTTTTAATGACTTTTTTGTTTCTTCATATATGATGTCCTGGTTTTCAGTCACTAGAGTAAAATGTATCAAATCTATTCTTGAGATGAGCTCCAAATTCAGGTGGGATATACTCAAGGTCATACTTTCGCTCTTGTGGACTTGTTTTAACTTTCTTCAGCTTCAGCTTGAACTTGCATAGAAACAACTGATGGTCTGTTCTCCAGTCAGCCCCTGGCCTTGTTCTGACTGATGATATTCAGCTTCTCCATTATCTCTTTCCACAAATGTAGCCGGTTGATTCCTGTGTATTCCATCCAGTGAGGTCCACTTGTATAGTTACCATTTATATTAGTGAAAAAAAGTATTTACAATGAATAAGTTTTTGGTCTTGCAAAATTCTATCATGTGATCTCTGGCATAGTTTCTATCACCAAGGCCATATTTTCCAACTACTGATCCTTCTTCTAAAACCAGGAAAGGTGTACATTAGCTTGTATCCTTTGACCATACTTATTCAATCTGTATGCTTAGCAAATAGTCTGAGAAGCTGGACTATATGAAGAAGAATGGAGCATCAGGTTTGGAGGAACACTCATTAGCAACTGCAATCTGCAGGTGACAAAATTTAGCTTGCTGAAAGTGAACAGGACTTGTAGCACTTAGTGATGAAGATCAAAGACTACAGCCTTCAGTATGAATTACTCCTCAACATAAAGAAAACAAAAATCCTCACACCTGGACCAATAAACAACATCATGATAAATGGAGAAAAGATTGAAGTAGTCAAGGTTTTGTTTTTACTTGAATCACAATTAATGCCCACGGAGGGAGGAGTGAAGAAATCAAAGGATGTATTGCATTGGGCAAATCTGCTGCCAAGGAACTCTTTAAAGTGTTAAAAAGCAAAGATATCACTCTGAGGACTAAGCTGCACCTGAACAAGCCATGGTATTTTCAATTGTTTCATATGCGTGTGAAAGCTGGACAATGAATAAGGACAACAGAAGAATTGATGGCTTTGAATTATGGTGTTGTTGAAGAATATTGAGTATACCATGTACTTCTAGAAGAACAAAGAAATCTGTCTTGGAAAAGTACAGCAAGAATGCTCCTTAACAGTGAGGATGGCGAGACTTTGTCTTATGTATTTTGGACATCTTATTAAGAGAGACCAGTCCCTGGAGAAGGGCACCATACTTGAAAAAATAGAGGATCAGGGAAAAAGAGGAAAATCCTCAATGAGATGGATTGATACAGTGGCTGCAACAATGGTCTCAAACACAGCAACTATTGTAAGGATGGTGCAGGACCAGGCAGTGTTTCATTCTGTTGTATATAGGGTCTCTACAAGTCAGATTCGACTCAAAGGCATCTAACTAACTAAATAAGTCGTTCACCATGAGTTGCATTTCTACAAATAAACAAAGGTGTGACAATTGACCATTGAATTTACCAATTGACTGTCACTGGCGACCTTAACAAGAGCAGCTTTGGGTGTGTTGGGATGACTATTTGCTCAGAGTAGTGTAAAAGCACATGCATAAAGAACATAAACTTGTGACTATTCACAACTTTTTGAGACATTTGCCTTCAAAGGGAGAAGAGAAATGGGACAGTAGCTAAAGTGGGATATGGGCTCATAGGAGGCTTGTTTTTGTTCTTGTTGTTGCTGTTGCTTGTTTTCTTTTAGGATTATCACGTCTTTCCAAAACTCCTGTTGCAGTCAAGTTGATTCAGACTCACAGTGACCCTATACGACAGAGTAGAACTGTCTCATGAGGTTTCCAAAGCTGTAATCTTTACAGACACAGACTGCCACATCTTTTTCCCATGTAGTGGCTGGTGGGTTCAAACCACTGATCTTGTGCTTAACCATTACATCCCTGGGGATCCTTAACAGTGCAAGGAGAAACTGATGATACAGGAATGAAGCCTTTGAATAAGTGAGAGAGACCCAGTGGCAAATAGGACAGTAAAATATGCAGCTATAAAAACATGCCGCCAAGGACCGGCTATGCTAACAGTCTACCTCTCAGACTGGTGTCATGTACGCAGTTCCCTTCTCCTCTCTGCGGTTTCTCACCTCTACTGGAGATGCCAGAGTTGTCACCTAACAGGCATGAGAGTGATAATTGGACTGTACACATCCTGGGATTCCAGTTGACACAACCTGATCAGGTTAATTTTATTGGTACCAAAGTCTTTTTTCAAAGTTTATTTCTGAAAAAGAGAAAAAAAGGTTTAAAAAAATAGAGCAAGGTGGAATAAGAAAGCAAAGGAGATTAATGGTCTTGTGTTCTCCCCTTTTGTAAATACAGTTTGAAATCCTACCAAAAACAACCCATACTGAAAATAAACCGGAGGAGCGGAAACTCTCACTGGTAATTCAGTTCTCAGTTAAAGAACAGTCCATGGCATTCTCCATAAGGGTCACAGCACCAGCACATGGAAGAAAGGAGTGAGGAGGGAAGAAGGAGAAGGGAAGAAGGGAAGAGGGTACTGAGGAGAGAGGGAGAGTGAGGCAGGGATAAAAGATACAGAAAGGGAACTATGGAAAGAAATGGAGAAACAAGAGAGAAAAGGGTAAATAGCCAAGAGAGTAAAGAAAAAGGTTTTCAGCTGTAACTGGTTTCCCCCTTCCTTTCTCCACACAAATGTCTATCAGAGGAGCAATAGGTTGCTAGATTAAAATGCAGCAGCATTCCAGCCTCATGGAGCAGTGCAATGCTTTGGTCTTGTGTCTCACTCCTTAAATATAATTGCTCCATGAAATAAAGACAAATGAATAATGTTGGTATTTTTTAATGGAGGTTGCCTTTGAGTTTGGCTCTGAGACAATGGTCTGTGGTTGCATTTGATTGTAACTCATCTCCATGGGGGCCGAGATAGCTGTTGTAATCGTCTGCGAAATTATGAGCTTCTTTATAAAGACAACTCTGTGATTATAATGACACTTGGCATTTGCACATTTTATAGCCTTTCTCATCTGAAAATCATGAAGCTACTTTTATATTATAACCAGATTCTTACATGTGTTTGTGTCTCTTTGGGGTACCAGTAAATTTTTTTTTCTTTGTTAATTTGTTTTTTTTTTTTTTTTCCTTTTGGAAAGGAGAGCACTGATTTGGAATATTGTCATCAGGATGAATAAAAGCCCTATTGAGAAAGGTAGGCTGAGAATTTGACGAAATTTGTGACCCTACAAGTCATAAACAGTTCAAAGGAGCAGGACAGACCTTGGCTTTTTGTTAGCTTTCTAGGAGAACAGGGGCTAGTGGTTAGAAGTTACCCCAACCTCAGAGTCCAAAGATTTTCTCATTCCCTAAAATCACAGCTATCACTACTTCCAAGCAGTCTCCAAAATGGCATGACTTAAGAAACAATAACGATTCCCTAACCTGAAGACAGTCTCTCACTGGCCTCTAGGCATTCTTACTTTAGCCATTTCTTTAACATAAGCCCCTGAAGGGACCTGGTTATGTGTGATGCAATGTAACTGATCACCATCCATCAAAACTTGGCATGACTTAGTCTATAGAATTTACTTCAGCCACTTTATTGGAAATTTGAGAAGGTAAGGGACACTAAACAAATTTCAAATTTATAGTAGGTGAGAGGGTAAAGGAATGTCCAGAACTTAGCATAGGGGGTGTATGGGAGCCAAAAGTAACTATGAGGGCTCTGGACACAATACAAAATGGTAGCACAAACAAGAAATAGAAGAATGTTGTAAACCAGCTCTGACCATGTAATCAGTTAAGTGACTCCCGTTGAACTAATGGTTTGGTTACATTTTTCTATAAGTTTTCTTTCTTTCATTTTTTACTGAGAGGAAGACAGACTAACAAAAAAATAAAATATTGTGTAATATAAAGCAATGCTAGAAATTTCAGCAATCTTGTTTATCCAGATCGTTAGCTCTCCCTACCCTCCATAAATGACTGAATTTTGGCCATTTTGATTGATTGGTGTCAGAATTTTTACAGCTCTGCTTCTGTCCCTACTCCAGCGTGAGTCTGAGCCCAGGGTCTAGGGCTGTCATATAAATTACCCAGCTAAATTTGGCCTGAATTTTTACTTGTTGAATCTTGCAATGCTACCAGGGATACATCCCAGTAGACTAAAACAGACCACAAAACAGATCCATCTACAAGTTAAAAATTCACCTTTGGGTTGCTCTTTGATTATGCTCCAGCAGATGGTCTCTGATCTTCCACATGCTAGACTCTAATCATCAGAGCTGCCTTTTGTTTCTGCCTGGTTCTCCTAGACCTCTCTGGCCCCCTGGTACCAGGATCTCTGACCTCTCAATGAGTAATGAAATCATTCCACTACTCATCTTGGGCCTGCAAGACTGGCCAACGAAATGGAATAAAGAACAAAAATGAGTGGGGAGGGTTAGACTGGAGGCTTCTAAGAGTCTCAAGTTGCTTCATCTGATATTTGAAGACCATTAGTCTCCTTAATTCACATTGTTAGTAGAATGGCAAAGCTCTTTGCAAGTTTCTAAAGAGACAGAAAAATAAGATTGCATGACTGTTGCCCAGAGTAGAATAAATTATTGGCAAATTGTCGAGTGGAGAAGGAAGTTGAAAAAAAACTTTTATATGTGGTTACTTGCTTACTGTAGAGTTTAGTCCCCTGAGCCCTAAAACCCTGAAAGCTGTCTTTTCCTTCCTAGTTGTTCTGCCTTCATCTCCCCTTGAGAATGACCTTGTTGTACCTTGTCACAGGGTAAAGCTCGGTTTTGGCAATCAGCAAACGTCTTTGCTATTCAAAATTGCAGTAGCAGCTGCATTTCAGGCCCCTGCCCAGCAAGCAGGTTCCTGGTCAAGTTCAAAAAAGGAGCCATGCCTTCATTTACGGAATGCTGTGTTGAAGTCAGACTTTAGAAGCATGGCTTTGTGCAGCCTCCCGGGATTTAGCTGGGCTTGAATCACCCGTGATCTCTGTGCCCTTAAAACATCACAGAAAACTCCGTCACGGTGCCCACTAATTGGTCACCTTGATGTCAGTCACAGCACGGAGGTAGATCAAGGACAGAGCCGGTCCTGGAAAGTGACTACACATGCTCTCGGAGGTGGTCTCTACAGGTCAGGCTAGCATCCTGCTGAGAGCACAGTGTGAAGGAACCTTACCCCAGGACTACTTGAAACATGGCTGTGCTGCATGCCAACAAAGGACAGGTGGCCCCAGGAGTGACCCTTCCCTTGCCACCTACAAAGTCCAAATTGTCAGCCTTTCACACCTATTATGCTTCCGTTATCTGAGGGAAATACTAAGTGCCATGCCCAGGATCTAACACACAGAAAGCAAGCTCTTGAAATTAGTTTCTGCTTATTGGTTTTAAGAATTATTAAGGTTATTTGATTTTTAATGCAGCAAAGTCAGTCACAGATGCCTGGGGTGTAACCAACAGAGTTCATTTGAGAAGCTTTTTTTTTTTTTTTTTTTAAGAATTCAAATGCAATGACATTTTGTGGATAGCGTGTATTGTACTAAGAAGACTGGAAAGAAAAGTGGGAATTCATGGAATGAATCTTTCCATTACTTACCTGGGGTTTAAAACAGTTTTGAGTGATGATTTTAGATGGAAGAAATAATATAGATTAAGTAGAAATTCTGAAATTCTAAGCAAAATGAAACAAAATTTAAAAAGTAGAAAAACATAAAAACAGTGATGACCGCTGCAGAAGGTGAGATTTATTACAAGTGCTTTACTCTGTGCTTCAAGTTACGAAATGAAATGTTGCATAAAGGCTGTTTAGATGGTGTTCTTAGACCTTCATTTTCTCCTTATGTGCTAAACTGCTGTTTATATGAGATCCTTGCCTAAAATATACTGCTCATTCTCTGCTCCCAATGCCAGGTCCAGAAACCTCTAAAAGACTTGATTTTGTCCTTAGCAGGACTGAGATAGTGATGCAAGAGTAAAAGACAAGTATTAGAATAGATGAGATGCCTAGATCTATTAGTGGTCTACACAGTCACAATCATAATGAGAACTCACCTGGAACGTCTGATGACAGAATCCGCTGCAAACAGCAGTACCACAGTTTTGACTGCCCTGTCAAATAATTAAGGAAGAAGTATGAATGTTCTTACATAGACACAAGAAGGGCCCCCAGGGCCTATGCTCACCTTTTAATACAAGAACAGTTAAACATCTTTTGAGTAACTTAATGAAAGCAAAAACTTTTGGAAGTTGCCTGGGTAAACAGTACGATTCCCTTCAAAGGATTTCAAATATTAGGAGTGGATGAGCACTAGATAGAAGGGTGGGCAAGCCCTCAGTGGAGAGATCTTGATATAAAAAGTGGAAGAGTCTAGCTTGTCAGATAGTATTGAAAGGGTCAACCACTCCATCTCTAGTGGGAATCAAGGCCCTGTATATATGTATTAATGATACATGAGGTGACAGTAACATTTGAAGGAAAATCTTCCATGCAAAACTTGAAAAAAAAATGGGATCAGGCATCTAATTATGGAGTCCACTAAAGCAAAATAAAGAGAAATAATATAGGAACTGGGAGAAGGATTGACTAAGTTATTGGCTTAAGAAAAAATCAGATTAAATAGGGGCAATGATTTTTCTGCTTCCTCCATCTTATCCAATTATCAAAGCTCAGTACAGTACAGGCAAAGATAGGTCAGGGTACAGAAATTATAATCTGGAAGCAGTTTGTCCCTGCCTTTGTCAACTCATAACTGTGGCAAAGAGTCAGGGATCACATACATTATGCTGCATAATAGTTAATAAAAATTGGGCTAGGAGCAAGAGGCCAGGGAACAAGCTAGAAGGCTTACTCCCTGGATCTGGAACATGCAACAGACTGCAATGATATCTAGTTGGCTGACTTGCATAACTAGTTTAACTAGCTGTTGAAGTACTTTTCTACCTGTAACATTCTGTGATAGCAGATTCAACAAGAGCTTAAGAGAGGGGAATACAGAAACACTTGAGAAATTGCTTTATAGTTTGACTCCATTAGAAGAGGTACCTGGAGTTCCAACCTTAATAAAAGCTTAGGTAACTTCCTGATATTGTGGGAATGAAATAAAGGGGCCTGAGGGCTAAGTCCTTGTTTCTCTTGTAGGAGGACTATTGAGGGTTCATCTTCTCAAATGTGAACTCTGCTGGGTAATCAGTTATCCCCATGGTAACCTAGGAACTTTTAATTGTCTTTAATTAAGGGGCCACAGAGGCAATCAACTACATTTCTAGCACATTAATGAGGGATGCATGAAGTGCAAAATGGCTGCCAGAGGTAGACATGCTCATATAAACTAGGATTCCTGGCAGACTTTCTAAGGTGAAATGTGATAGATGACTCATCTTTGAGTCTAACGGGTCTAGGAAACCACAGATTCAAGGAAAATTAAACTAAATTCAAGAGTGTCTAGGAAAAAAATAAAAGGACAAGAAGAAGCAGTATGAGAAGTAATTAAAAGACTAAATGAGGTCTTCTTGGTTAAATTAATAAAAAGAACAATATATAATGTGCACCCGGAATTTTTAAAAGGTTTGTTAAAATTGAGAAAGAAGACAAAGTGAGCAATTTAAATGAAGCTATGTAGGAAGACCTGTGACTTCATCAAAAGCCTGATACTGAATTACAAAGTCAAATTGGAAAATGGTGACTCTTTAGTCCATCTTAAAACTCACCTCCTTCAACAAAGGACTTTCCCTAACCACTACAGTGCATAATAATCACTCTTTCTTTCTTTCTTTTTTTTAACTTATTATAGCATTTACAAAGGAGCCCTTGTGGCACAGTAGTTAAGCACTTCGGTGCTAACCTAAAGATCCACTTCTGTAAAGATTTACAGCCTGGAAACCCTATGGGGAAGTGCTACTCTGTTCTATAGGGTCACTCTGAGTCAAAATTAGACTTGATGGCAATGAGTTGGTATAGCATTTACTGTCTACACATTTGTTTGCTTACCTATAAATGGTCACATGTTGTCTATTTTGAGGGCAGGTGTATCCTAAATCCTTGATACAGTTTAAGAAGTGGTTTCTTACAAATTTCCATATGTGGTGATTACCACGTCCCGGTAACTTATTATGCAGTGTGTACCTGATATCTGCTTTTGTAGTCGAAGAAACTGGGTACTAATGACCAGTCTGGATCCTGCTGCCCCAAATAGCAAAGCTTGTCCTAGAATATGTACCCTCTGACTGAACTCAGTGTTTTTTCCATTAAGGTATGTGGACTCACAGCCGGGGCACAGTTTATTTGCTGGCTGCCTCTATTAGCTTTCCAGCCAGTTCTCAACATTCTGTTGGTCTCAACAAGTATTTTTGGTCTGTGATATGGATTAAGCTGTATTCCACAAAAATATGTATTGTAAATCCTAACCCCTATACCTTAGATATTATCCCATCTCGGTATAAGGTTTTAGGTGTTATCTTAATTAGGCTGTATCAGTGTAGGGTGTGTTTTAAACAAATCACTTTTGAGATACCAAAGGAGCAGCTTAGAAACAGAAGCAAGGAAGGACAAAGAAGATTAATGCCCCTTGGAGATCTCTATGGAATTGGAATGGAAGCTAAAAACAGACAGCGACCTTCCCCCAGAGCCAACAGCGAGAGAAAGACTTCCCCTACAGCCGGCGCCCTGAATTTGGACTTTTATCTTCCAAAAGTGTGAGAAAATAAATTTCTGTTCTTGAAAGTCATCCACTTGTGGTACTTCTATCATGGCAGCTCTAGAAAACTAAGACTACCTGAACACTGAGGTTCTGAAATGGGGAGGGGGAGGAAGGGGCATTTTCATGAAGTTTATAAAGATGCAAATATGTACTGCAGAATTTTTTTTTAATTATACTTTAGATGAAGGTTTACAAAACAAACTAGTTTCTCATTAAACAGTACACGTATTATTTTATGACATTGGTTAACAACCCCACGACATGTCAATACGCTCCCTTCTCGGCCTTGGAGGACTCTTTTTTTTTTTTTTTTTTGTGAAAATATACATAGCCAAAGATACACCATTTCAAAAATTTCTACATGTACAATTCAGTTACATCAGTTATGTTCTTCCAGTTGTGCTGCTATTCTCACTTTAGATGAAGGTTTACAGAACAAAATAGCTTCTCATATAAACAGTTAGTGCACAAATTGTTGTATGACAATGGTTAAGAACCCTGCTACATGTCAACACTATCCTTACTCAACCTTGGGTTCCTTATCACCAGCTTTCCTGTTCCCTTCTGCCTTCTAGTCTTTGTCCCTGGACTGCTGTGCCTCATTAGTCCCGTTTTGTTTTATGGAGATGTCTAATCTCCAGCTGAACGGTGAACCTCGGGAGTGACTTCACCACGGAGCTAAAAGGGCGTCTGGGGTCCATAGTCTCAGGGTTTCTCCAGTCTTAGTCAGTGGGCCAGGGCTTTTTTGTGTTGGAAGCTTTTGTATTATTATTAGTAGTAGTAGTATCTTTTCAGTCTCTTCTCTTGTTCTGTGTCTGTTCAGAGTTTCAACACCACTTTGTGTTAGTTTGAGTAGGTAGTGTGTTTCTAGAAATTTGTCCATTTCCTCTAGGTTTTCAAATTTGTTGGAGTATAGTTTTTCATAATACCCTGTTATGATCCTTTTTGTTTCAGTTGGGTCTGTTGTAATGTCCCTCATTTGATTTCTTATTTGGGTTATTTGCATCCTTTTCTGTTTTTCTTTTGTCAGTTTGGCCACTGGTTTGTCAATTTTGTTGATCCTTTCAAAGAACAAACTTTTGGTTTTGTTGATTCTTTCTATTGTTTTTCTATTCTCTATTTCATTTATTTCTGCTATGATCTTTATTATTTCCTTTCTTCTAGTGGTCATTTTTTTTTTTCCGCTGTTCTCTTTCTATTTGTTTGAGTTATGTAGCTAATGTTTTGATTTTTCCTTTTCTTCTTTTTTGATGTGTGCATCTATTGATATAAATTGATCTCTCAGCACTGCCTTTGCTATGTCCCAAAGGTTTTGGTATAATGTGTTTTCATTCTCCTTTGAGTCTACGAATTTTTTTTATTCCCTCTCTGATTTCTTCTGTTACCCAGTGTTTTTTAAGCAGGGTGTTATTCAATTTCCATGTAATTGATTTCTATTTTTTCCTTGCTCTTCCTGTTGTTAATTTTTACCTTGATGGTGTTGTGGTCAGAGAAGACACTTTGTATTATCTCAGTGTTTTGGATTTTGTTGACGGTTGTTCTGTACTCTAAGATATGGTCTATTCTGGAGAATGTTCCTTGTGCTTTGGAAAAGAATGTGTATTTTGCTGCTGTGGGTGGAGTGTTCTATATATGTCTATGAGGTCAAGTTGGCTGATTGTGTCCTTTAGCTCGTCTGTATTTTTCTTGAGTTTCTTTCTAGATGTTTTGTCCTGTACCAAGAGTGGTGTGTTGAAGTATCCTACTATTATTGTGGAACTGTCAATTTCTCTTTTCAGTGCTGTTAGAGTTGGTTTTATGTATTTTGGAGCCCTGTCGTTGGGTGCATAGCTGTTTATTACGGTTATGTCTTTATGACAGATCATTCCTTTAATCATTACATAGTGCCCTTCTTTGCCTTTTATGGTGGATTTTGTTTTAAAGTCTATTTTATCTGAGATTAATATTACCACTCCTGTTCTTTTTTGGTAGCTGTTTGCTTGATATATTTTTTTCCATCCTTTGATTTTTAATAAATTTCTGTTTTTATTTCTGAGGTGTGTCTCTTGTAGACAGCATATTGATGGAACCTGTTTTTTTATCCATTCTGTCACTCTCTGTCTCTTTATGGGTGCATTTAGGCCATTTACGTTCAGTGTAATTTTTGATACGTGTGAGTTTGTTGCTGTCATTTTGTAGTGCTTTTTTTTTTTTGTGGTGCTAATGTTTTCTTTGCTTCTCTTACTCTCCTGTACTAAGTTCCTTTTGTTTGTGGATTTTTTTCATTTGTTTTGTTTTTGTAGATTTTGTTTTTACTTAGACTTTATGTTTTTCTTCTTTATTTTGATAAGTAGGTTTGTTAACTTTCTTTGAAATTTACCCTTATCTTTCTAAGTATGGACCAGTCTATTATTGCTTGGTATCAACTTGCCTTCTTCTCTATTAGAAAGTTCTATACCTATACCACTGTTTATTCCCTCCTTTATTGTTCTGATATTGTTGTCATTTACAGACTAACCTTCCTAGTTCCCCGTTGTAAGTCTTTTAGTTTTTAATAGTCCTTAAGTGTTCATTTTCTAGGTTGGTATCTGGTTGGTGTGATCTTTCATCTTAGATTCAGGCTGTGGTCTGATGTTGTTTATTCTCAAACTGAAAGACTCCCTTTAATAATTCTTGTACGTTTGGCTTGATTTTTACATAGTCCTTTAATTTCTATTTATCTGGAAATGTCCTAATTTCACCATCATACTTGAATGAGAGTTTTGCAGGATATATCATTCTTGGTTGGCAATTTTTTTTCTTTCAAGTTTATGTATGTATATATTATTCATTGCCTTCTTGCCTGCATGGTTTCTGCTGAATAATCAGAGCTTAGTATTATTCTTTCCCCTCTGTATGTGACTTTTCGTTTTTCTCCAGCTGCTCTCCGGATTCTTTCTTTGTCTTTGGTTTTAGCGAGTGTGATTACGATAGGTCTTGGTGATTTTTTGGGGGGATCTATCCAATATGGAGTTTGTTGAGCTTCTTGATGGTCAGCTTTTCATCTTTCATGATATTAGGGAAGTTTTCCATCAGCAATTCTTTAATGATCCCTCTGTGTTTTCTGTTTTCTCCCCCTATGCTGAAACTTGGTTCACTCACAAATTTCTGCTTTTGATTGTGTCCCACATAATTCTCAGGGTTTCTTCATTTTTCTTCATTCTTTTTTCTGATTTTTCCTCAGAGTTGTATCCAAGTGTTTGTCTTCAATTTTGCTGATCCTGTCTTCCATTGTTTCAAATCTGCTCCTCAACCCTTCTATGACATTGTCCATTTCTGAAATCTTGTAATTTATCTTTTAGATTTCTAATTGTTGTTTTGGTATGATTTCTAGTAGTGAATTTATTTTAGCATTTTGTTCCTGTATTATTTTCCTGAATTTTTCCATTTTTTTTTTTCTGTACTTTCCATGAATTTATCTATTTTTCCTATTTTTTGTCTGCTTTTTGTTTCAACTCTTGGAGATATCTGAATATTAGAGGTTTTAATTCACTATCAGGTAGTTCTAGTGCCTTTTCTTCAGCTGGAAAGTCATCTGGTGTTTTATTTTGGATGCCCTCTGGAACCATTCTGTCCTTTTTTTTTATGTTTTGATGTTGTCTGTTGTCTTTGGAACGTTCAGTAGTTTTTTTGTTGTTGTTGTTTATTAATTGTAGATTTGTTTGTTTCATCCTGCTTTTTTTGTTTTATTTGGTTATGTCTGAGCAGATGGGCTGTGCATTCTTTGTTGTTTTCTCTTCTGTGGGCCTGATACTTTTCACCTCCTTGTCAAATGGACAGGGCCAGTCGCTCAGCTATGGTGCAGCAGGGCAGGTCCAGCTGAAGAGGAGTTGTTGGGATGGGTTGTTTGTGGTACATATTAGGGCTGACAAGGTGGGCCAGGAGTCATTGCAGGGCAGGTTCTGGTAGGCTGTGCCTGTGCTGCTCAGGGGTTTGATGTTTAGTGCACAGTTCTGGTTGGCATAAAGTAGGGGGGAGCTTGTGATGTATTGAGCTAAGATGGATATGAGAAAGAAGAGAGGAGAGAAAAACAGGAGCCATGAAAAAAAAGAGTGTTATAGGAACTTGCCATTGGAATGGAGAGGTAAGAAACTGAGAAATGAAGAAAAACAAAAAGGAAAAAGTAAATAAATAAATACATAAAAATTAGGAGGAAAAAAGAAAAGAAATGCTCCCAGGATCCCCCCGGTGCAGCTGCACAGACCAGGGAGGTGGTTCCCAGGCCACAAAATACAGCCTAGCTAGAAGGGGAAGAGATGTCATACAGCACCAAGTATTCAGGAGACAGGAAAAGAAGGTAAGTATAGAGAGATGAAAAACTGAGAAATGAAGAAAAACAAAAAGTAAAAACAGAAAAAAGGAAAAAAAGGAAATGTCCCCAGGGATCCCACTAGCACAAGTTTGCAGATCGGGGAAGTGGCTCCTAAGCCAAGCAGTACAGCCCAGCTAGAAGGGCCTCACAAGCCAAGAAAATAAAAAGAAAACAAACAAAACAAAACAATACAAAGTCCCAGGGATCCCACCAGTGTGGCAGTGTAGACCAGGGAAGCAGTTCCCCAGTCGAGCAGCATTTCACGGCCTTTCAAGAAGCAGCAAAGATGGCACGTGGTGTCAGGTGTTCAAGAGGAATAGTGGGAAGTGATGAGAGGCACAGAAGAAACCAAAAGAAGTGGAAAAAAAGCAACAAACAAATGGCACTGATGGAGCCGGCCAGTGTGGGGGGGACGAATCCATGCAGCATGGGGCTGAAGCCAGTGCCTTCTGGCCAAGACAGACTGCAGTCAGCAGGAAGCAGAGGAGGCTAAAAACGAAGGGAAGAAGGGTTGGGGGTGGGTAAGTGTATATTGCTGGTTACTGAGTATTTTGTCTCCTGTTGGGAGCTCCATGAAGTTGCTTTCCTGTACTCCTTGTCTGCCTATCTCCGACAGGAGTCCAAGACGGCAAATCCATGCTGTGTTAGCTGATAGGGGACCTCTACACATATCTGTCTTCGCTCTCTGTTCTCTTTCAGTTTCTTATTCCATTCAGTGCTTGGCTGAGTTCTTTATCTCTTCATTTGATGCTTAGGGTTCCAGAATTGATGTTTGTCTCTGTTTTAGTTAGTTTTCCCGGTCTTTGCTGTGTGGGATGGCGTGATACTTCTGTCTCTGGTGCCACGTTGGCTCTGATTCTTTTTTTTTTTTTCCTAACCCACAAATTTAACAATCTTAAACCATAATGTTTAAAATTATACCCAAATCTTTGCTAGGTACTATGGGGAAAATCAGAAAGAAACTACTTTTAGGAATAAGGTTCTGAGTGAGTAATTACCAGGGGATGGGCTACCGTAAGGAGCCCTGGTGGTACAGTGGTTAAAGCACTCCATTTCTAACCAAAAGATTGGTGGTTCAAGAGAAAGATGCGGCAGTCTGCTTCCATAGAGACTTACAGCCGTTGAAACCTAATGAGGCAGTTCTACTCTGTCCTATAGGATCCTATGAGTCAGAAATGAGTGATGGCAGTGGGTTTTTGGTTTGGACTACCCTAATTCTTCACAAGGAGGTTTTGCCTAGCCTTCCCTGCGTATTCCTTCCCACCCATGGTAAGGCTTGCTTGCTTTGAAGCTGATGCTTAATTCAGTTAGACACTTATACGTTTATTCTAATCCATCAATTCACAAAAACTGTAAATCAGCCACTATGTACAAATCTAAATTCTTTGAGAGAAAGAATGAAAGGTATAAGACAGACCCTATTTTCAAGAAGTTTACAAATGAGATGGGAGGAAAAGCCCAGTCATGAGCAAGCTCTAACAAAGCAGATATGCCTATGAAACAGGTTTTACTCTTTTTTTACATTTAGAGTTAGCAGGCACTGATCAAGCTTGCTGGCAGTTTGTATGTGCTTGTTTTCCAGGTATTACCTCATTCCATCTTCATAACAAGTCAGGGAGGCAGGTAGTATTATCATTCACATTGCATCAAATGTAAATACAATCAAAATCGTCCTCTGCTTAAAACCCTCTGAAAGTTTCTCCTTTTGCTCCAAGTAATGGCTGACTTCTCAAAATGGCTGCAAAGCCCACTGGAGTTGATCTGATCTTTCTCTTTCATGCCTTTTCTGGGTCCCCACCTCTTTGTTCTCATTCCCTACCACTCTTCCCCTTGTTCAATGTGTTCATCATATAATCATCTCCTCCTGCACCCAGAAAAATATCAAGTTTGACCACCTTGAGTTCTAGCACTTCCAGTACATGCCCACTCTAAACTTCCTCAGAAAGGCCTTTGCTAACTTCCTAAATAAAACTGCAGTCCCCACCACCATGGGCAGTCAATCTCTAACCCTAGCTTTTCATTTCTCCAAAACTTTTTCATGTTGACATACATTTACGTGTTGATCCATTTGTTAAGTACTTTTAACAGCAACACATCTTCCAGATACCTATCTAAGTAAACCTCTAAACAACCAAAACTACTATTTCCTCAGATCACTACTATACAGAGTACCCAATAAACAAGTTCACGTTACGTTATTACTATTTCACGTTTCTTGTAAAATGTCTGCATTTAGAGAGTCTCTGAAAAGAAAATGGCAATAGTAGAATTTGCAGCATTGTTTTATGTCAAAGAAGAGACCTGTAACCCTCAAATCATATTACTGGGTTGGCCTCAATTTTCTACCTAAACTAAAGCTGACTTTGGCCTGGCTGGAAAACGAACGTGAAAGGAAAGGAAGAAAATAAACTCTACGGGTTAAAAAAATCACGTTCTGTATTTATTTTCTTCCCCTTTCTAACACTGCACTATAATATCAGTAGAGGAATTTTCTTTTCTCTATAAGAAATAACTTCTTTTTCATGGACTGAAAAATGTCATTTTTAATTTCTTTCTGGGAGAGTTTGATAAATTTTTAGGATGCACGGAATGCACAGACCTCTGCCATTCCAGGTGGCTTCAGACTGAACAAGGAACAAAATAGAGTACATTTCGCTCTCATGGGAGCCCTGATGGCACATAGATTAAGCGCTCAGCTGCTAACTGAAAGATCTGCGGTTCAAATCCACCAGCCAGCTCCATGGGAGAAAGATGTGGCAGCTGCTTCTGTAAAGATTACAGCCTTGGAAACCGTATGGGACAGTTCTACCCTGTCCTATAGGGTCGCTATGAGTCGAAATTGACTCGAAGGCTGTAGGTTTTGTCACTCTCATAGATGCTGTTGCTTGGATTTGTGGCAAAATATAAAACAAATTTGTAGTAATGGCAAATGGTAATGGTCCTACACAGTAGGACCCTTTGAAACAGAGATAGAGACAATGAACATGAGTACAAATGGTTGACTCTGTTGTTAACCAAAAAGTTGGAGATTGGAATCTATCCAGAGGTGCCACTTAAGAAATACCTGGTGATCTACTTCTGAAAAATCAGCCATTAACCCAATGGAGGAATTGGTGTTTAATTCCTGTTTACCTGGGAAAGAAATTCCTTTGGAAAACTATGTAAATATAAATACAAAATATGAAAGTACATGTTTTTTGCTCCTTTAATCTTCTATCCCAGTTAAGTAAGTTGAAATGCTGATTCTGCTGTTTGCAGCTATAAGAAATATATAGTCAATTCAAATTTAATTGATATCTTTTTTTTCTTTAGTATTCATGCCTTGAAGCTAAATTAATGATCAATTGGAAGCACTTCACCTAAGAGACTATTATGACTTATGAATGAAATTAAACCTAGGACCATATAGTGGATAAAATAAAGACTAAGATAAGAGAGAACGCCTTACTGTAAATAACAAGGGGTTAACATGTCTCAGTGCACTCTATCTTTCTTTTCTCTTTTTTAACAATTACAAACAGACAGGAGGCTCAAGTGTATTCTAGGACCAGTAGCTGCTGTAAATCAAATTAATTAAATTAATTACTTTTGTCCAAAACTGTCCTCAGTGGAGACTCTTCGGCCACTGGACTGTTAATACTTCTTTACTTAATCACTGTCCTATAATGTCATCCCCCTGATAGAAGAGGTGAACTGGAGCAATGGCAATCTTTTCACCTTTCCTTGTGCCTCCAAAAGACCCTGATTTACAGAGTGTAAGTGTGATGTATAGCTTAGCCAAAGACTGCCTACCTCTCAGAAACCCCTCTTTTATTTGGGAGCAGAAAAGAACCCCGAGAAGTTGATGTAGGAGATGGCTTTAATCTCTCTCTCTTTCTTACAGCTGTATCTCTAGGCTTTCACTACCTGGTGAACTTCTTTCTTTGACTGAACTTTAAAACATCTCTGATGGACATTATATCTATCAAGGGTGTTGACATCCCCATCCCTTTGATCAAGAAGCATTCATCACTTCAATGGTTTATACCAAGTAGCACTCCAGATTAGCCCAGCTCACAAGAACATGCACATTCAAAGACAAGGCTACACGGAAGGTCATGCACCGATTCAGGTGACTATGCCTGCTGCAACCTGTTGATACAGCCACCTCAGTCTTCATATAGGTGCAATTATCATTTCCAAGGGCAAATGGAGAATGCCAGAGCAGGGTCACAGACAAAAAATAAAGCATAAACTTGTTTACTATTGATATTTGAGTTAATATTACTTTTAAAAATTATTTTTACATGGACAGTCTTATTTTTCTCGTTAAGGTAAGTTAAAACTTACATTAAAAAAAAGCTTTTTTGAATTAAATGCCAATTTATTGGTGTGGGGGAGTGAATAAGATATTTTGAATAAAGAGAATACCCTGTATTTGAATACAAAACAGTCCAAACCCAAATTGTATATCTACTGGGTAGTGCAAATGGTTAACACTCTAGCTGCTAATCAAAGGTTGGAAGTTCAAGTCTACCCAGTGGCACCTCTCTGAAGAAAGTCCTGGTGATTTATTTCCAAAAAAATCAGCCACTTAAAACCCTATAAAGTACACTTCTACTCTGATACACGCGGAGTTGCTATGAGTTGAAGTCGACTCAATGGCAACTTGGTGTGTGTGTAATCCATATTATACACACCTGCGACACTATTTAAACAGCATTCGTCAAAGCTTGGCTCCCAGTAGACAGCACTGCCCTCTGACCTCAGCCCTGTTTCAGACGGGCTGAGGAGTTGTTGTCCAAGCCCTGTGATTTCAGGAGGGAATTCCTCCCTTGAACATCTTTTCTTCAGAGGTTTTATGAAACAGCTCCCTTGGTGTTTTAAGGAGTGGAGTCCTGAGGACGTCTAAGAGAGTTGGAAGACAGGACTCAACTTTATGTCTTCATTGCTTTGCTGGAGAATGCTAGGATTCTTAGGGCTTAGATTTGGATCCCTGAAATATGGACATCTTTCTGTGGGTTCTCCTATCTTTTCTGGGGTGCCTAAATGGTACATACAGTTAACAGACTCTGCTGCTAACCAAAAGGTTGTAGGTTGGAGTCTACCCAGAGGTGCCTCTTAAGAAAGTCCTGGCTATCTCCTTCCAAAAACTCAGCCATTAACCCTGTGGAGCACAGTTCTATTCTGACACTCATGTAGTCGCTGTGAGTCAGAATCAACTTGATGGCAACTGGTATTATCTCTTCTACTAAGAGGATTATAGTTGATAATTAGGAATTGCAGGTTCAGGGGCATGTAGGAATTGACATCACAACAAACAGTTAAATGTAACAACTAAATGATTGTAAAAATTTCTTGTAGGAATTCTTAAGATGGAGCTTGGTCTTAGGTCTCCTGTTCATTGTCTTTCTCTATGTTCCAAAGGGTTAATGTCTGGAGTATGGGTGATGAAGCAAAGGGAAACTCTTTTGCTTAACAATGTACAATTTAAAACCCTACTGATTGTTTTTGGTCAGTTTCTTGCAATCTGCAAAGTAATTTTTTTCAATTTATTTGGAATTAGTCAAGTGCACTGTTGAAAAGGCAGAGTGAATTGATGCTAAATAGTTTTTGGAAGATGTAATTGTGTGATGATTTGTAAATAGCCAAGCTTATCAAAAAAGTAATTTAAATGTTATGCTGACAATTTTGCTCAGTTTGGTGTACTCTGTAAACTGGAGAATCCAATTTTTTGCCCTCATTATCATGAGAATTCTCTTTGCTTGGTTAAATGATTTGAAGGCTGAAGGACGTCCAGTGCTTTGGAACTTGAACTTTTAATGATCCCTTACCTAGCATCAACCTAATTCATAGGATGATAATGTCAAAGTGTTTTCCTTTAATAACCAACTTTAATGCATTAGTTGTCTGGGAGGGATTTGTTCCATCTGTGTTTTACCAATGTCTGTCTTGGGAGAAAGTGGGGCCTTATTGAGTCTGTTTCCATTTTCCCCTTTCCCCTTCACCAATCCACTTATCCTGTTTAATGTGAGCACTCTAAATCCCATTGAATGAAAGAGCCCTGACAAGCTCATCTAAATAAATAACTTAGGAGCTTGATGAGTTTTAATTATTTCATCTGGAATAGTAGTAAAAATAACAGATATAGGTATTTACAAGGTGAGGTATTTGCAAAGTACTTTTTAGGAGTCCCTGGGTGGCACAAATGGTTAATCTCTCCACTACTAACCAAAAGGTTGGGGATTTGAATTTACCCAAAGGCACCTTGGAAGAAAGGCCTGGTGATCTGCTTCTGAAAGATCACAGCCTTGAAAACCCTATGGAGCCCGGTTCTACTCTGCAACAAATGAGGTTACCTGAGTCAGAATGGACTCAACAGCGACTGGTTGGTTTAAGTGTTTTACATACATCATTTTTGTTTGTTTGTTTGTTGTTGTTTTTTTTTTAAACTCCATAGCAGCTCTTAAATATTTTATCCAATTTTCCATGGCCATACTTCTAATAAGTGTCCAAGCTGGGACTCAAAACTTGACGTACTCTCTGACCGTAAGTCTTAACTACTAGGCAATAGTGCCTTAAAAAAAGAAAGAAAAAAGCCAAAACAAACTCAGACAGACCATGGTGCGGTTTCAGACATGGGAAGTGAAACATCTCGGACAAACCTCCCTGAAAAGTATGAATGTGGAACTTTTATCCAGCAAGCCTAATTTCATACCAGTGTTGGATCCAGCATTATTTTTGATAGACTTAGGGGCAACAATCTGTTTGGAAGAAGAACTTGAAGCTTCATTTCCATATCACTTTACATAAAAACTGAAAAAAATACCAAATGCTATATGAAAAAATCAAAGTGGGGAAACTAATGGAGTTTAATAGATGGCCAAACATCCCTCCCCCCTGCCCAAGATACCCTTTGTTAATAACAGATTATACCTACTTAGATGAAAGAATAAGTCACCACTCCCCCATCAAATAGCTTCAGGTCAGGCCAATAGAAGGATGCAGTAGACTGTTTCCTTCTTCCAAAATAATCTCCTCTAAAGCCTCTTGCAGAAGATACACATTAAAAATAAGTTGCCGATCTTCTAATGTTCTGGAGTATCTGGAAGTTACTGCCTCAGTGTCCGTATTAACATCTGAAACTAGGGTTGTTATCACTTCAATTACCTAGCAGAGCCATGAATCATGACTAGCCCCAGGCCAAGAATGATTGAGGGAATAGAATGACCTCAGGCCAGGGCTTCTTGGAACGGAGCACTGGCATGGAGCACTCTGACAGTGAGTTAGGAGAAGCCCTGAATGACAGAAAAGGAAGGCATGGCATAAGGATGAAAGGAAGGAAGAAGTACTGAAAAGTACTAGGAAGCTAACAGAAAAATGTAAGCCTGCTTCATCTACTCCATTTTGTCAATGGCCCGGCTTCTGAGGTTTCCATATATTTCAATTAGATCTGGCTGCACAGCTGGGATTGGAAAATATGTGCAAGAGAAAGCAGGAACTGCACAAGCTGGAGGTGTACCAGGCTCACTGTTCTGCTGTTTTGTTCTACTGCATTGAATAAAATGAATCTTTTCAAACAGGTGAATTTTCCAACAGAAATGGCCCAAACAGCCTCAGCTCACTGAATAGAAAGTGTAATGGTGATCTAAACCTATTACCTTCAGTGGAGTCTGTGACATTTTCTTCCAGCATATTGATCGCTGAGAGAGAGGGAGAGAGAACTTTTTCCTCCACTCATTGTGTTGCGTCAGTCATTGTAATGCTAGTCACAATACATTAAAAAGCACTGAGAATCAACAGGGCTGCCTCTTTTGCAGCAGGAGTAATAAATGATTTTACTGAACAATTAAAATGCTGTTTAAAATCTATCCTGTACATGTTTTTCAAATTTCTCACTAAAAAGACCTCTTCCCTCCACCCTTACCAATCCAGACATCTGAAGTTCTTATTAATTGAAAGTTTTTTTAGCAAGAATACCTATTTTTTACCCAAGATTCTGGCCTAGTTTTACAGTGAAGTATCATTAATACTATCTCTCCCAAAAATGTCCTCCTTCACACCAATGTTTATCTTTAATAATCTGTAATTATAGTTGAGTATTTTCGATTTTACTTAAACTAATAGAGACTGCTACAACTTCTGAAAAATAAGCAAGCTTCCTTTTTTAGCATCTGTTGTTGATGTTTCTCTTATTATATAATATCATCCCTGAAAAGAAAGAATATGAAATAAAATCCAGCCTCATTATATTGAAGTGTTCCTTGTATGGTTGTGGTGAAGGTGGCACCAGTATTTCCATTAGAAAACTCTGAAATATCCCAATTTCACTGACTGTAATAAACTGATTACTTCAAAGAGTTAGAAGGCATACAGAACTTTTAACAACCTCCTAATTTTCAGATAAATATTATTCATCATCTCTGTGAATGACTGATCTTATATATATGACATATACATTTTTATGTAGAAAACATCGTCATGAATAGCAAAAGAGTATATAATAGAAGCATCTCAAAAATGGATGGGAGATGCATGGAGGTTCCCTGGCAGGAAGGCACCTACTGAACTTTATTATTAACATTATTAACTTGTATTGAACCCATTTGTTTTGGTTTTATCTTAATTTGGTCCACTTCACACCTTGTCCCTAATATTTATATGCACTTTTTCTTTGTCTCAGTATAAACCTATTGCATTTCATGTTATCTGAATTTTATAATCTTGCCTATTACGTACAAGCAATCTGCTGCTACAGTTGTTCCTAGGTGTTTTTATAAACTACTTTAACATCTGTTAGTACAATATAACAGTATCAACCTACAAATGGCCAGTAGAACGTAACATTGTTGAGAATTACCATGTAGATAAATGGAGTTACATTAGTAATTGTAAGATCCACTCCATTTATCATGGTGACTCAATGAATAATCAGTGTTATCTGGGTTATTTTCCTTTCAACATTGCATACAATCTACATTTGAATGTAATTGCATTTAATGCAAAGGATTATACAAACTACCTTTTTAGTAAATTAATTGATAATTGTGCTGAATTAAAGAATTCATATACGTAATGCAGGAAAATGAGTTTACCAGAGTAGAAATAGAGACCTAACCAGTAGATAGAGGACAAGTTGAAAGAACTTTTGAGAAATTATTTTGTCATATTAGTCTACACAGACAATTGCAAAGTAATATCTTTAAGACAGGCTCTGCATCCAAAAACAGAATAGTAGAAACTATATAAAAATAATCAGAGGAAAGTTAATTTCAGTTCTAACTTTGCTGGTTATTTGTTCTATTAGTTTTGAACAGACTAGTCTGCCTCATTTTTCTTCTCTATAAAATAGGAATGATACTTAATCTTGACTATACACAATTGTGGGAATCCAGTGAATTCATGAATGTAAAATCTCTTGAAAGACAAAATGGGGGTTATTTGCTGGAGAAAGTACCATAATAACTTCTGTAAGAAACACATAGATAAATGGTCCCAGTTCTAAATTAGACTGCAACATATAAAAGATAGTAAGAAAGAGTCACATAAGAGTCACCAACTCTGCCTCTGTCTAGGGTTGGCTTTGGTTCTCAGTGGACTGGCCAATAGGATTCTAGGATTCTAAGCATCATAGGCTCAGATGCAAAAACCATAAGATGAATGCATTCAAGGGATGCTGTAGAGTCTCACGAGAATGTTGTTCTTAGGTTAGGATAACAACATCTCTCTGCCTGAAGACCAAGAGTGGAATCCCTGAGGTGCAGGCAGGAGAGAGAAACCGAGAATCCTAGCTTAATTAAATTTGTTTCTTTGATGTTAAATATTCTTATCCAGTAGGAGTGGGCAAGTTTAATTAGCTCAAATATGCTTTTAAACTCTAAGATTCTAAATATATAATACAGGTGTTCAGGGCTAAGTCTTTGGATTACAAATTAGATTCCCAGTCCCTGCATCAGGATGGTAGTAACAGGATTTGTAGCATAAGGAAGATAGGAACATCCGAGTTTCTAAGCAGCAAATTGGGAAAGTCTTAGTTTGCTGAGCCACATGTAGTAATGGACTCAGTCTATACAGACAGCAGACAGACAGATAGATGGATAGATAGAAATTTCTTGAACGTACTAAAAACCATAGTGTGCTAAGCATCTCCCATCAATTATCTTATTCTATCGTGCAGCAAACTGTGAGACCCCATCTGCAAAAAAGGCTCAGTGATGTTAAGCAATTTACTGGCAGTCAGAATGAGAACTTAAATTGCATGCCTTCCAGTTTGTAAAAACTGTAGCACTAAAAGTGTTCTAGGAATTTTTAGAGTGAAAAGTCCTGCTGGTCAAACTGTAATAATGCAAACCAAACATAGTAACAATTTTAGGAGATCTAATTTTTGTGCTGATCTCTCAATTTCCCTCTCTCCCTATCTCTATCTCTCTCTGCCTGTCTCTTGTCTTTCTCTTTCTTCCCCTCCTTCCAACCTATGTGGCATTATATCTCCATTATGTTGTTGTAGTTGAGTTGGTTGTGAATCATAGTGACCCTATGTACTACAGAACAAAACGTTGCCCAGTCCATTCTTATAATCATTGCTGAGTTTGAGCTCATTGTTGTAGCCACTGTGCCAGTTCATCTCACTGATGTACTTCCTCTCTTTTGATGACCCTCTGCATTACTAAGCATAATGTCCTTCACCAGACACTGGTCCTTCCTAGTAACATGTCCAAAGTCGTGAAGAAAAGTCTCTTCTTCCTCGCTTCTAAGGAGCATTTTGGTTGTACTTCTTCCAAGACAGATTTGTTTGTTCTTCTCACAGCCCATGACATATTCAGTATTCACCAACACCACTATTTCAATTTTTCTTCCATCTTGGTTATTCATTGTTCAGCTTTCCCATGCGTATGATGCAATTGAAAATACCATGGCTTGGGGGAGGTGCACCTTCCTTCTCAAAGTGACATCTTTTTGCTTTTTAACACTTTAATTAAAGAGGTATTTTTTAGCAGATTTGCCCAATTCAATCCATCCTTTGATTTCTTGACTGCTGCTTCCCTGAGGGTTAATTGTCGATCCAAGTAAAATTAAATTCTTGACAACTTCAGTCTTTTCTCCGTTTATCATGGTGTTGTTTATTGGTCCCATTGTAAGGATTTTTGTTTTCTTTATGCTGAGATGTAATCCATACTGAAGGCTATAGTCTTTGATATTCATCAGTAAGTGCTTCAAGTCCTCTTCACTTTCAGCAGGCAAACTTGTATCATCTGCATATCACAGGTTGTTAATAAGTCTTCCTCCAATAATGATGTCGTGTTCTTCTTCATATAGTCCAGCTTCTCAGTTTATTTGCTCAGCATACAGACTGAATAAGAATGGTGAAAGGATACAACCCTGACTCACACCTTTCCTGACATTAAACCATGCAGCATCCCCTTGTTCTAATGGCTGCCTCTTGGTCTATGAACAGATTCTTCCCGGGCACAATTAACTTTTCTGGACTTCCCATTCTTTGAAATGTTATCCATAATTAGTTATTAAGCCACACAGTTGAATGCCTTTGTGTAGTCAATAAAATACAAGTGTGCATCTTTCTGGTATTCTCTGCTTCCACCCAAGATCCATCTAACATCAACAATGATATCTCTCGTTCCATGTCCTCTTCTGAATCCAGCTTGAATTTCTGGCAGCTCCCTGTCAATGTACTGCTGCAATCATTAATGAATTATCGTCAGCAAAATTTTCCTCCAGTATAATATTAATGATATTTTTTGATGATTTCTGCATTCCGTTGGACCACGTTTCTTTGAAATGGTCACATATACGAATCTCTTCCAGTCAGTTGGCCAAGTAGCCATCTTCCAAACTTCTTGGCATAGACAAGTGAGGACTTCTAGTGTTGCATTAGTTTGTTGAAATATCTCAATTGGTATTCCATTAATTCCTGGAGCCTTGTTTTTCACCAATGCCTTCAGTGCAGCTTGGACTTCTTCCTTCCATACCATTGGTTCTTGATCATATGCTACCTACTGAAACGGTTGAACGTTGATCAATTCTTTTTGGTACTGTGACTCTGTGTATTCCTTCAATTTTCTTTTGATGCTTCCTTTGTCCTTCAATATTTTGCCCATAGAATCCTTCAGTATTATAACCTGAGGCTTGATTTTTTTCTTCAGTTCTTTCAACTTGAGAAATGCTGAGTGTGTTCCTCCATTTGGTTTTCTAGCTCCAGGTCTTTGCACATTTCATTATAGTACTTTATTGTGTCTTCTCGAGCCTACCTTTAAAATTTTGTGTTCAACTTTTTTACTTCATGATTTCTTCCTTTCTCATTAGCTATTCTATATTCAAGAACAAGTATCAGAGTCTCTTCTGACATCCATTTTTGTCTTTTCTTTCTTCCCTATCTTCTTAATGACCTCTTCTTTTACTTCATGATTTCTTCCTTTCTCATTAGCTATTCTATATTCAAGAGCAAGTTTCAGAGTCTCTTCTGACATCCATTTTTGTCTTTTCTTTCTTCCCTATCTTCTTAATGACCTTTTGTTTTCTTCATGTATGATGTCCTTGATATCATCCCACAACTCTTTTGAATTTCCATCATTAGTGTTCAATGCATCAAATCTATTCTTGAGATGGTCTCCAAATTCAGGTGGGATATACTCAAAGTTGTACTTTGGCTCTCAGGGACTTGTTTTAATTTTCTTCAGCTTCAACTTCAACTTGCATGTGAGCAATTGACAGTCTGTTTTGCCATCGGCCCCTAGCCTTTTGCCTACTGATAATATTGAGCTTCTCCATCATCTCTTTCCACAGATGTAGTCGATTTGATTTCTGTGTATTCTGTTCAACGAGTTCCATGCATATAGTTTTTGTTTATGTTGTTAAAAAAGGTATTTCCCATGAATAAGTGATTGATGTTGCAAACTTCTATCATTAGATCTCTGGCATCACTTCTATCACCAAGACCATATTTTCCAACTACTGATCCTTCTTCGTTTTCCACTTTCATAATCCAACCCCCAGTAATTATCAATGCATCTTGATTGTATGTTTGATCAATTTCACACTGCAGAAGTTGGTAAAAATCTTCAGTTTGTTTATCCTTGACATTAGTGGTTGGTGTCTAAATTTGAATAATAGTCATATTAACTGGTCTTCCTTGAAGGCATATGCATATTATCTTACCACTGACGGCATTGTACTTCAGGATTGATCTTGAAATGTTCTTTTTGACAATGAATGTGATGCCATTCCTCTTCAATTCGTCATTCCCGGCATTAGTAGATCATATGATTTTCCTATTCAAAATGGCCAATACCAGTTTGTTTCAGCTCACTAACGCCTAGGATATTGATTTTTATGTGTTTCATTTCATTTTGATGACTTCCAATTTTCCTAGATTCATACTTTGTACATTTCACATTCTGATTATTAATGGATATTTGCAGCTGTTTGTTTTCATTTTAAATTGTGCCACATCAGCAAATGGAGGTCCCAAAAGTTTACTCCATCCACATCATTAAAGGTGACTCTACTTTGAAGAGGCAGCTCTTTCTCTTTACTATTTTGAGTGTCTTCCATCCTGAGGGGCTCATTTTCCAGCACTATATCAGACATCATTTCACTCCTATCCATAAGGTTTTCACTGGCCAACCTTTTTCAGAAGTGGTTCTCCAGGTCTTTCTTCCTAGTCTGTCTTAGTGTGGAAGCTCTGCTGATACCTGTCCACCACGGTTGATTGTTGGTATTTGAAATACTGGTGGCATAGCTTCCAGCATCACAGCAACATGCAAGCCAATACAGTACGACAAACTGACAGACAAAGGGTGGGTGTACAGATGATAAAACTAACACTCAAAAACATAACTAGGATTTAAACACTAATAAGTTCTTCCTAATTCTCAAAATTAAATGTTCCCATCTGTTGTAGGCAGAATTTTGAAATAGTTTCCAAGATTCCTGTCCCTTGGTGTACATTCCCTGTATAATCCCCTCCACTTTAGTGTACTGTGACCTGTGAATGTAATGGGATAGTCATTTCTTTGACTAGGTTACATTATATAGTGAATAGTCCTAATTTGCTAATGCTGTCATCCAATGCAAATTGCTTAAGAGTAGTATGGGGAGAAAGGGAAACAAAGTACATCTGTGAAGCAGATCCATTCCACATATAGTCAGTTTGTGACCTTCATTTCAGTCCATGGTGGCCAATCAAGTATTAGAACTGCTGGATTCTTACTGATCATTCTAGTCCAAAATCTTTATAGAAGTCTGTGATTTTCATGACCTCTCTACTTGTTACTGATTGACTGAGAGGAAAAATCCAATACTTCTGATTGCTAAACTTGTCCTAGTTTTCTCCAGACTATATTGTCTCAGTTTGTTTCCTTATACTTTAAAAATTCACATTAATAAGCTACATGGTCCTTAAAAAACTGATGGAGTCTCCAGTCATATAGAAAGAATTTACTTTATTGGAAATGGTTAGAATCACTCTTTTCACTAACCAAACATGCAGAGTACTCCATTGATTAAGAAGGACTTGGAGAATTGTAGTTAAACTTGAGAGTCATTCATTTACTTCCCAGTGTAGTAGCCTTCGTAAGGAGAAAATGGGTGTTTATTTAAAGGTAAATCAAATGTATTGGTTCAACAGTTCAATAGTTCCTCCTGGTCTCCTGCCATCTTCCACTGGCACACCCGTTTCTGACTCTGCTCAAAATTCAACATATACCTTAAATATTGGGAATTCAAAGGCATTGAATCCAACTTTTGCTCTTGCACTCGTGTATTCTATCATCTACCGTCTATTACTCAATCTTTGGATTCCTCTTATCCTAATTACAAAACAATGAAAAACTGTACAATTTCTAATGAGGGGATCACAAGATTGGGAGAGATTTTATAAGTGATCTATGCTAAATTCTGTCCCTATCTTCCCAGCTCCACCATATTGTATATTTAAGTTCCTCTTTGGTGTCATTGTCGAATTGCATTCAGACTTCACAAAAACCTGAAGAGGTTAAAAATACTATAAAGCACTTGGTTGATAACCAAAAGGTTGGTGGTTCAAACCCACCAGCTGGTCTGTGGGAGAAGTCTGTAGCAATCTGCTTCCATAAAGATTTACTGCCTTGGAAACCTTATGGGGCAGTTCTACTCTGTCCTATAGGGCCACTATAAGTTGGAAAAGACTCAGCGGCAGTGAGTTTGTTTTTTACACTTTGAAGGCAATTGATTCCATTTTATAATTTTTTTTATTAAACCCAAATCATAGGGGTTTTTCTTTTTGTGATTTTGACTCCCTGACCTTATATTTGACTGTAGAAGATGCATATCATCCATATTACAGCTGTTCAAATAATTTAAAACCTCTGTAGTGTCCTCCTTAGCCTCAGATTTTCCAGTGTTAGTTTTCCTGGCCCCTTTAATGAATTATCACAAGATATAGTGCTGAGATACCTCCATCTTCTCAGTATTTGAACATATTTTCCCAACAATATAGGGCTTAAAACACATGTAGAATTCTGATTCCAGTTGTCCAATACCGAGAAGAGTCAAATGCGAGTTAAGTGATTATTTTCCTAAAATCAAAACATCAGCTTTTTTTTTAAATCACCATATGTTATGCTGCCATGTCATATTTAACTTTCTTCCAATAAAATATTAAGCCCTTTTCAAAACCGCATAGGTTTCAGGATACTGCAAAGAATGAGTAGGGGATTTGATTGTAAAGAGTTAACGTTTATTTTTATTAAATAAAGCTTATTAAAATCTACCCATCACATTTGCACTGGATTCACTGGATTTTATCATCCAACGTTTTCTGCCTATTTTCAGATTTTGGCTATCTGTGAATCTGATCAATATGCCATCACTGGACTTTTCTAGTGCATTAATATTAATGTGCAAATGGGTAGGATTGGGGATGGACACTTTCAAAACACTAAGAAAGACCCTGTACCAGGTTGAAATTAACTTTGTCAATATCCTGTTTATCAATTAGTCAAACTATAATTTAATCTCAAAATAATTCAATTCACATCTTCATGTTTGTCCACAAGGATTCCACATGGGGCCTGGAATAGAATAATGTCTATTTTGACAAAATGTATATACAAGTCATCTACTATTTGTTTTATCTAATTGCTAAATTATTAAGAAAAAGTAGCATTTAAGGAAACGGTGAATTCTGGAACCAGCCATTTTTAATTAAACTCAATCAGGGCATCTATCAGGTTCTTCCCCTTCAAAATTTGAGTAAACCAGAATAGGAAAAATTACAGGTTGAAGTCCTGCTGGAAACTTAATAGCCCTGTTAGAAAACAATGGCAGCATATGTGTTGCATAGCAACCAAATCTCTTGCCTGTGGTATTTTGAACAGTTGGAAACAGAAGTTCCTTATCAAAGATGGTGGCCTGCCATGCCGTTTTGAATGTGTATCACTCTCCACAAAAGACAAAAACCCATTGCCAGAGGTTCCAGCAAAATGGCACTCTAGGCAGAAGCACCACGCCGTCCCTCCACAGCAAAGATCCGAAAAACTAAGCCAAACAGAGAATACAACAATCCTGAAACCCTAAAACATCAAATGAAAAGATAAAGAACTCAGCCAAGCACCAAATGAAGTGAGAAAACTGACAGAGAACAGACAGCGAGGAGAGATTCATGCAGAGGTCCCCTACCAGCTAATGCAGGGAGGATCCACCATCTTGGACTCCTATCGGAGACCAGCAAACAGGGGTACAAGAAAGCAGCCCCACGGAGCATCCAGCGGGAGACAAAACAGACGGTAATTTGCAGTGTGCGCCTTCCCACCCCCCACACATCTTCAACCTGGCTCAGCCTCCTCTGCTTCCCACAGCCACGGTCTCTTGACTGGGAAGTGCCGGCTGCTTGGATTCCACCCACCCAAGCGGGCGGGTCTCTGGGTGCCATTTGTTGGCTGCTAGTGTTGCTTTTTTTTTTCTGCTTCTTTTGATTTCTCACTTGCCTCTCACCGCCTCCCCCTCCTTTTGCTTGAGTGCCTGGCTCCGAGCACCATATTTGCTTCTTCCTGAGGGGCTGCGGGGCTCCATTCTAGTGTGGAGCTGCTTCCCAGTCTGGGCTACTGCATTGGTGGGATCCCAGGGCTTTTCTTCTTTTGTTCGTTTTGAATTGTTTGTTTCTTTTCTTTTCCTTTTCTTGAGTTGGAAGCCCTTTCTGGCCAGGCGGAGCTGTGTGGCAAGGAACTCCCCTTAGGCTTTAACAGAAGTGCGGAGGGATCCCTGAGGACATTTCTTTTTTTTGCTGTTTTTTTTTTTTTTCTGTTTTTTTGGGGGCCTTTCTTGTTCTTTTTTTTTTTTATTTGTTTTGTTTTCTTTTCCCTCTTTTTCCCTCTTTGTCTTTCTTCACTGCTCAGTTTCTCATCTCTCTATATCTTCCTTCTCTTTCTGATCCCTGAATACCAGGTGTTGTATGCCTCCGTGCCTTCTGGCCAGGCTCTGCTGATACACCTGAGAGTGACTTCCCCAGACCTCATAGCTGCATCGG
>NW_004444014.1:8591309-8610185 GCF_000243295.1 Trichechus manatus latirostris | reverse complement strand
TGTTAACCAATGTCATAGAACAACATGTGTACTACTGTTTCATGAGAAACTATTTGTTCTGTAAGCCTTTACCTGAAGTACAATAAAATATATATTTAAAAAAAAAAAAAAAACAGTGCCGTCAGGTCGATTCTGACTCACAGCGACTCTGTAGACAGAGTAGATCTGCCCCATGGGGTTTCCAAGGAGCGGCTGGTGGATTTGAACTGCCAACCTTTTGGTTAGCAGCCGTAGACTTAACCACTGTGCCACCAGGGCTCCTCACTCTGCACAGTCCTTCCAATAACCCAATCTCACTCATCAGCCTCCTGAAAGGGCTCGCTATGCTTCTTCTGAGCTTCCCATTTCAGGGTTTAGACCCATAATTTTTCCCATTTCAGTTATCATTCCAGATCACCGAAATTTTGAACATTCGTGCCTGTTGCAGTTTCACTTCCGGAAACATGACTGACCTGGTTCAAACTGGTTCAAAGCCCTGAACTCAGTGGTTACTTTTTTCCAAGTGCACCTAATAATGACAAATGTGATGATGATGATGAAGATAAATGTTCATTGAGGTCAATGGAAAATGTACTTACTTGTAATTTGTTAAATTCATCAGCTCCTCATTCATAATTACAGTGTTAAAATAGGAGAAGAACAAATAGTCATGAGCCTCACTCCCTTCATGATCCTTACACAAACATCGATAATGAAACATGAAACATTATCACACATGGAATCTATCTTGCCAATTGTGAAATCATAAACTTTTTCTCACGGTTTAGAGAAACTAAAATTGAGATCTACCATTGCTGTGTGATATTCTACCATAACCCCCCCACAGCCTTAGTAATGCTATTTTTGCTTCCCTTTGTGAAAATTATATTGATGTGACCATTTTTCTATCCTGTTCCATTCTCCAAATCTCTTCATAGATGACCAATATTGACTTTACAATCTTATCTGCAAATTCTCTCAATACTCTAAAGTGCAGTACTTAGTGGCAAAGAGATTTAAATTAATCCGTACCAAATATAAACTCTCTTATTCTTTACTGGAAAGTTTTAGGTTTTAAGATTTTCTTGCAAAGATGTTTTATCCTGTCACGTTTAAAAAAATTATCCTTAACTGAAAATAATGAAGCAATGTAGAATGTGAGTAGTTTTCTATATTGCTATTTTCTCAATGTTAAATTAAGCCACCCATCCCAAGCACAACTATAAAAGGCCTTTAAGTTTCCTTAATAGGTCTTTATTGTAAGCAGCATTTTATTCTTTTTGATTCAATTATATGAAAAAGCTACTATCATTTTATATTAATCCTGGGATAGGATCTTCCTTCAAGTCTAAGTTATTATTCCAGGTTTGAATATATATATATATATATTTTTTTTTCTTTGTATATTACTAACTTCCCATTAGAGCTTTCATGAAGGGGAGAGAATGTGAATGTATGTTTTTCTTATTAAAAATAACAGTTTATCCAAAAATACATGTTTATTGTATACAATTTAGAGACAAAATAGGCAAAGAGGAAAAATAAATCATCCTTATCATTCCTCATATATGCTCCAATTCTGTCCACATTGTGTCATTGATCTTACCAGTTCATTCATTGGAGTTTTGTTATTTAATTGTTGATTTGTTATTCAAAACACAAGCATCTATTTGTAGTTGTTGTTGTCAGGTGCCATCAAATAGGCACCAACTCATAGTGACCCTATGTATAACAGATCAAAACGTTGCTGGTCCTGCACCATCCTCACAATTGTTGCTATGTTTGAGCCCATCTTTGCAGGCATTGTGTCAATCCATCTCAATGAGGGTCTTCTTTTGTGCTGACCCTCTACTTTACCAAGCGTGACGACTTTCTCCAAGGATTGGTCACTCCTAATATCATATCCAAAGTAAGTGAGACAATGTCTCACTATTCTCGAGTCTAAGAGGCATTCTGGCTGTACTTCCTCCAAGACAGATTTGTTTGTTCTTCTGGCAGTTCATGGTATATTCAATATTCTTTGCCAACACCATAATTCAAATGCATTAATTCTTCTTCTGTCTTCTTTTTTCATTATCCAGCTTTACCAAGCATATGATGCAATTGAAAATACCAATACCAACACGCAGCCATCTTCAGCAAAATTTTGCTTACATGTGATATTGATGATACTGTTCAATTATTTGCATGTTTCTTTACTTGGAATGGCCAAGAATATGGATTTCTTCCAGTCGGTTGGTCAGGTAGCTGTCTTCCAACTTTCTTGGCATAGACAAGTGGGCATGTCCAGATTTGCATTTGTTTGTTGAAGCATCTCAATTGGTATTCCATTAATTCCTGGAGTCTTGTTTTTTGCCAATGCCTTCAGTGCAGCTTGGAATTCTTCCTTCAGTACCATCGGTTCTTCCTCATATACTAACTCTGAAATGGTTGAATATCGATCAGTTATTTTTTGTACAATGTATTCCTTCGATCTTCTCTTTATGCTTCCTCTATCATTCAATATTTTGACTATAGAATACTTCATTCACTATTGCAACACGAGACTTGATTTTTTCCTTCAGTTTCTTCAGCTTGAGAAATGTCATGAGTGTTCTTTCTCTTTGGTTTTCTAACACCAAGTGCATTTCATTATAATACTTTACCTTGTCTTCTCACGCTGCCCTTTGAAATCTACTGTTCAACTCTTTAATTTCATCATTTCTTCAGTTCGCTTTAGCTACTCTAGTTCAAAAGTAAGTTTCAGAAATTCTTCTGACATCCATTTTTTTTTCCCTTTCTTTCCTGTCTTTTTAATGACCTTTTGCTTTCTTCATGTATAAAGTCCTTGATGTCATCCCACAACTCTTTTGGTCTTCAGTCATTAGTGTTCACTGCTTCAAATGTATTCTTGAGGTGGTCTCTAAATTCATTCCAAGTTCCTATTACTAATGGATGTTTGCAGCTGTTACTTCTCATTGTGACTCATGCAAGCCACATCAGCAAAAGAAGGTCTTGAAAGTGTTACTCCATCCTAGTCATTAAGGTCTACTGTACTTTGAGGGAGCAGCTCCTGTCTCTTTGTATTTTCAGTGTCTTCCAACCTAAGGGGCTCATTTTCCAGTACTATATCAGACAATGTTCCATAAAGTTTTCATTGGCTAATTTTTTTTTTTTTTTTTCCGAAGTAGATCTCCTGGTCCTTCTTTTTAGTCTGGAAACTCCACTTAAACTTTTCTACCATGTGTGACCCTGCTGATATTTGAAATACTGGTGGCATAGCTTCCAACCTCACAGAAACACTCAAACCACCACAGTAGAATAACCTGGCAGACAGGTGGTAGATCTCTTCCATAACACTGGGAAATCCTGAGACAAGGCATGGGAAGAGGAATTAACAATACATTGGCATGAGATGTCTATTAATCAGTTTTTTAAGTTTACCTATTCTTTCCTTTGTTTGGAGCCCTGGTGGCGCAGTGGTTATGAGCTTAGCTGCTAACCCAAAGGTCAGCAGTTCAAATCTACCCACCACTCCTTGGAAAGCCTATGGTACAGTTCTAAAATCGACTAGAAGGCAAGAAAGTATTCCTTCTTTTGCCATTTTAAATATTCTGTTAATCCTATTCAGTGAATTTTACGTTTTAGATATTATATTTTCAACTCTGAAATTTATATTTGGTTCTGATTTGTTTTTTTTTTGTTTTTTTTGTCGTTCAATTTCTTTGCTTAGATTTTTCATTTTTTTTTCTCTATAATGTGTTTATTAAGCCTTCAAACATATTATATTGTCTTAAAGTCTTTTTCTGCTAATTTTAACATCTAGGTAATCTTAGAGTCAGTTTCTACTGATGACTTATTTTCTTGAATATGGATTACATGTTTTCATTTTCTTGACATGCATAGTTTGTTTATTTGGCACCCTAGACATTACGTCTGCTGCTGTTGTTGGGTGCCATGGAGTAGGTTCCGATTCATAGAGAACCCATGCAATTAAGCAGACTGCCCCATAGGGTGTTCTTGGCTTTGTCTTTATGGAAGCATATCACCAGGTTTTTCTCCAGTGAAGCTGCTGGGTAGGTTCAAACTGTCAACTTTTTGGTTTGCAGCTGAGCACTTAAACGTTGAACCACCAGGACCCCTTATCTAGTGAGTCTGAATTCTATTCTGTAATGTTACTCTAAAGAGAGATTAATGTTCTAGAAAAAAATTAACTTGTCTGGATCCAAACCCCAAACTGTGTCTCCTGAATCTCTACTTGTTTGTTTCACCTTCCACCTTCTGTTTTATCCCCAAACCTCTGGGGATCTCCTCTGCCACATTCACATTCATAGTTTATTGTTCAGCCAAAGGTCTGGATGAATTTTTATATTCATGTTTTGTGCCTCATCCCTTAGCTTCCTTTCTTGAAGGATTCCACCCTTAACTTTCTGGCTATGTTGCCAGCCTCAAACTCTGTCCTCTGATACTTCAAGTCATTAAGGCTCTAGCTTTATGCAACTTGAGGTGCCTACTGACTGAGGAGTGCCCTCAGGCAAGATACCACAAATTTGCAAATCTTAACCTGTTACAATGGGTCTTTCAAGAGTAGATGCACTGAGGTGTCTGCATTCCCAGTTATTTTTAAATATTATTTTCAGATTTTCTAATTGCTATTTCTGAAAAAGGTAGCTGACCAAGCTACTCCATCATTACCTGAAGTTGGAAATTTTTCCTGACTTTTCAGACTGACACTTTTATGCCTAGTGTCAGACACTTTGGAATTTTGTTTTACTTTCCTTTTCTCTTTTGTATTTTTTATTCATTCCATGAACAACTCTGTATTCTCCACCATAAACCTGAGGTTTAAAAAAATAAAAATAAAAAGTATTCCTTCCTGATCAGTAGATGGGGAGGGGGAGGGGGGAATGTGGAACAATTTCCAATTCTCACGGAATCCAGAATTTCTGTAACCATCAAGGCTGGATAAACCCCTGAAATTATTGACCTGAGATAATCTTTAAACTTTAAACATTAAACCAAAAATAACCCCTGAAGTAGTTTAGCTTAATTTGAAAAGAATATCTGTGTTTAGCATTGCACTCTTTTAAACAGCTATTTATATGGGATCAAATTGACAACAGCAATTCCCAAGGTTAGATGAGAAGCTTAGGAGGCAGTGAGTTTATGTTACAGGTTGAAGAACAATTCAGAAAGGGAGGGTGAGAATGATTGCACAACTTGAAGAATGTAATCAATATCACTGAATTGTACATGTAGAAATTATTGAATTGTATATGATTTTCTGTGTATACTTTTAACACCAATAACAAAATTAAAATAATTTGAAACAAAAGTATTCTTCTAGCTATCTCACCTTCCCACGCAAGTAAAGCAAACTGCATTTTTACACATGTAAAGCTGAAATTATCTCCTGCTGTTAAGACCAACAGCACAATCCTTGTGGTTGAGTAGACCCATTTCCTCAGTTTTCATACCTCCATTTCAAGTAGATAACAGCTCCCATTAATAGAGGGTTCCTAATATGACTCAGGTATTTACATTTCTAATTATTAACACAAACTGATGATATGGTTGTTTCCCCCATTTTACAGTGTCAAAACAGAGGCTCAATGAGCAGTTAGGTAATTCAATGACTACAGTGAAAACGTAACTCTGAGTCTAAAGGACAGATTTTTTCCATTACTGCCAGGCTCTCCCCTGGTCTTTTATGAACATAGCTAACTCTGCTTCTGTGGCTTGTTGTTGTAGGGTGCCATCAAGTCGATCCCGACTCATAGTGACCTCATGTGACAGAGCAGAACTGCCCCATAGTGTTTTCTTGGCTATAATCTTTATGAAAGCAGATCACCAGGTCTTTCTCCTGTGGAGCATGGGGTGGATTCTATCCACCAACCTTTTGTTTAGCAGCTGAGCCCTTCGCTGTTGCACCACCAGGGCTCTTTACCCTCAAAAAACAATATGTCCTAATCATGTTAACCTGAATTTGAATATCAGTGTAAAGCTTAGTTGTCCTTAATTACCAGCAATGAGCCCTCATTTACCTTTTCAACAAGATGCTCTATTCAGCCTCATTTCCCAATCTATCTATTTTAATCAAAATGTATCTTCCCCACTGCCATGTTATAAATCAAGAGTCACACATTTCTAAATAACTCAGATTACAAACACCCTGCAAAAGGGAGGGAGAAGGGAGAGAGAGCAGTCTGCCATATGCATTGTTAAAGAATCGCTTCTTCTGATTAGCTATTGATCATCGAGCTTAATTGTTTATTAAATAAGGCTCTAGGTAGGGGGACAGCAAGCATACGCAGTGGGAGAGAAAAGTGACAGTATTCTCACCATTCATTGTGGTCAGGGGAGTAATAGACTACAGTGATGCTATCTTTCCTACAGGCTCAAATGAGGGGTATTTTTTAAAGGCACATTCAGCAGGCCTCAGGCCACACAGAGTCCCTTGATATGTTTGTGTAAAACAGTGTGTTGAAGAAGAGGACTTTGGGGGAAGTCTAAATGATCCAATGGCAACTATTTGCTGCATTCTTTTCTATGATGGTTACTCGAACTAGTGCAATTCAGGCTGTGAGCACCTGGAAGGAAATGCCCAGGCAGACACTTGCCGTTGAAATATGGTCAGAAAGTCATTCCTGCATGTATCACCCTGTTATTTTCTTTAGGGTTTTCAGCCTGAAACCAATCAACCTGAGGCCCAACTGAAGAAGGCATCTTTACAACCACAAGCTGTGGGAAACTTGGTTGGTTCAGTGGGATCTAATTTGTTTTGGACAAGGAAAAAAGATAAGGGGAAAAAGCAGAATTTGGAGCAGTGGGGATTAACAGAAGCGAGATGACTGCATACAGTATGTTTGCGGTAATAAACAACAGTGTTATTAGCAAATATAAAGCCCGTGATAAACAATGCCATGATGTTCCATTCACCCTAATAGTCAGGAGCAGATAATTGGGACAAATAAAGTGCTAAAACAGTCTCTAACCACCTTTCGCAGCGTCTCTCCGAATGAGCGAATCGCCCCGCATGCTGCACAGCGCAGCGGTAGCCTGGGATACCAGCTTTTGTGTTTCACTAAAAGAATATGCTCCTGTTGCTAATGGAAAACAACAGAAGCTAAAGAGGATTGCTAGGATTGTCAGATCTCCTTTTTTCTTTTTTCTTTTCTAAAGTGGTAATGAGTCGACAAGGAGACAATTCCATACATTCATCAAAGCCAGAGGAGAGCTCTTTGGAATACGTTGCCAATTCAAGTCCCAAACACTTCCAGGTGCGGGGATGTTTGAATCTAAACTCAGAAATCAGTTGTTTCGTGTGGCAATTTCTCCATCTCCACCCTCCCTTGACAAACTGTGTTCTCTCAGCAATGGAACTTTTTTGAACACGCCTTTCTTCTTCCCTGTCAGAAGATCACTTCTGAGGGTTTCTATTCTTTCTTTTGGTTGGTTTGGTTTGCCCAGTAGATGGGAGTTTGGTACAACTTTCTATGGTGATAAAGAGAAATAGTGTTGTTAGCTGCCGTCCAGTCAGCCACCAACTCATGGCAACCCCATTCGCAACTGAACGAAACACTACCCCATCCTGCACCATCCCCATGGATCAGTTGCTAGTAGGACAATTGTGATCCATAAGATTTCCATTGAGTGATTTTTGGAAGTAGATGACCAGGCCTTTCTTCCTGTTCCATCTTAGTCTGGAAGCTCCACTGAAACCTGTTCAGCATCACAGCAACACACAAGCCCGCACTGACAGACGAGTGGTGACTGGGCATGATGTGCACTGGTCGGGAACTGAACCAGGGACTCCAGCATGGAAGACAAGAATCTCACCACTGAACCACCAATGTCCCCCAAAGAGAGGAGACAGTTGTCCAAAAATTTCTTCTCTCAGCTTCAGTTTCTCCACTGAGTAACTGTCTTTTTAGTAATACCATTGGTTTACAACTTCAGGGACTGGCTGAAATATTAAAACGCTCTGAAGTAGCACTGACGTTGAAAAGCTATGAAAAACTGTGAAGAGATTTAGACCTGTAGAGCAGGCAAACCTAACTGGAACTGGACTACCATGAATGAAGTTTCATTCATTCGTTGAATGATTCAACAAATATTTTTTTCTACAAAGTACCAGTCATTGTTTATTCTTGTTTTTCCATTTATTTTTTGGACTCACGTCAGTTTACTTCAGCAGTAACCATAGTTAAATTATCCATTTCAAAGGAAAAACATTTATATTTTTCACTATTAAATTAAATATTTCTCATTTCAAATTGGCCACGTCCACAAATGCACCTTGAGCCACACGTGGGTTGTGGATAAGAAGAAAGAAAGAGAAAGGGACTGGAGATGAAAACTTACGAAAGTCTCACAGGTCCAGCTTCCTAATTCTTGGAAGAGATAAGGAGCTGAAAGCTATAAGATACCCAGTTTGGAATTGATTGGCACAGAACAAGACAAATTCAAATGGGGAATTAGGTTATCCAAAATGGTTTAGGAAATATCCAAGCCACAAGAGGATCAAGTGATGAATCCGGATAGAATGATGTTAGATGACTGATTATTCCAATGGGGATGCATATTTTTCTGCTTAGACTAATTCAGTGGCATCAAGCATTGTCTTTAAAAATATAACCAGGCATGCAGTCATTGAACACATGATTATTATTGCTGGTTGTGTACTGTGTGAAAGAAGGTGAGGGTGTCTTGAATTATTGTGAAAAAACAGGAAACCCTGGTAGTGTAGTGATTAATAAGAGTTCGGCTGTTAACCAAAAGGTTGACAGTTTGAATTCACTATTAATTTCAACTGTATTACAATCACACAAGGGGTAGATGGGACTCAAGAAAAAAGAAAAACATGAGAGTTTGTTAGGATTATTAGTTATGATGAAAATATCATTAAATAGTTTTATTATTGAGATTTTTCTTATGCTGTAAATCTAAGCTTTGCCCTAAGATCAAATCCCTTCAATAAAAGCCATATATAATATTGGCAATATTCCTTTTCTACGTTGGCAGTGTTCCACATAGTTTTCAGTGAACTTATTCTCTTTTAATATTATTTTAAATGTTGTGATTCTGTTCAGCTAATGAAATATTAGATGCCTTTTAAAACCAAATTATTTAGCTTTACGTATTTATTCAAGTGTTCAGATATATCATTAGAAAAAAAAGACATGAAAAGGCAATATAGCACTTGGCCTACAGAGCTAAATGAAATACATTCTGAGTGAAATTCAGCAGTATGGAGCTCAAACTGGGATACCTAGGGTTTTAAAAAGGTCCTTGGGTCACACAAGTAGTTTGTGCTTGACGATTAACCAAAAGGTTGGGGGTTCCAACCCACCCAGTGGCACCAAGGAAGAAAGGCCTGTCAATCCGTTTCCATAAAGATTACAGCCAAGAAAATCCTATGGGGTTTAGTTCTACTTTGTAACACATGGGGTTGCCCTGAGTTGGAATCAATTAGATGGGAACTAGGTAGTTAGGGCTAAAAAATCACTTGCATTTTAAGGCATGATTTATGATATTCTCTTACGAAAATTGGTTTAATTGAAGATGAAAATACATGGAGTGGGGATGGGTAGAGGCCTTTGATAATGCGGGACTATAGTTTTGTGTTTCATCAGATTGGTCATGTGACTTCATCTCCTTTGTGCTGGCTGGTCTTTTTTGCTTTCATTTGTGCCACGCCATCAATCCCGGCATGCCTTTCCTCTTGTATCCCATCTTTCTACTTGTTATCCGTTCTTCAAGGTGCTGCTGGCTTTCCTGACCACCTCAGGGCTCATGCTGGGTTCGGCCGCCTCTGACCTCCTATAGCGTTTACTATCAGTATCACTCATATGAAGCTGAGAAGATATGGTTTTATGTTATATTTTCATTAGGAGGTTTCCAACTAAATTGTAAAAATTGTTTCTCCCCTGTTTTTCTACCAGGTACTTTATTTGGTATAATGGAACAAGCACAGAACATTCTCAGTTAATGCTTATTGTTGCTTAGCATTGCAAGATGGGCGGCACCAGTTCAACTGCACCAGTTCATGGCTTACCACCCTCTGGCCAGATCTGGCCTCAGCCTTCAGGCAATGAGGATGGGGCTTTTCTCATTTCATTCCCAGCTCAGTTGTTTGAATCAGATACAAATTGACTGTGAACAGAAGTCATTCCATTCTGACAGCTGTCCAGTGTCTTGTTTGTGGAAAGAAAAAACGGGAACATGTTGACTGTGTTCCTTTTTCTGATGGGCCACGCGATGAAAAATGGGGCAAACAAGAAGGGCCTAACACTGTCATGACAACGAAGAGTGTGCCCTCCGTGAGTTTGGTGCTGTGCTCAGCCTTGTCAAGGAGCAAGGTGGCACACCCACAGTCCTTTGAAAACCAAGGCAGAGACTCGTTCTGACAGGAAAGCAGAAAACCCAATGGTGTATCTGTGTCTTATTGGCATTAATAAAAGATATTGGTCTCCACAGCTGTCACTGCACCAGCACTTTTCACTGGCAGTAAAATTCATCTTCCAATATGAAATCAGTATCAAAACAATCTACAGATGGGATCTTCCTAGCTGAGCTCATGGATTTTTCTCAGGATGTGAATATATTATTTTATTTTATTTTCAGAAATGGAAAATATGACCTTTCTCCCCCTGGCTTCATCTTAGCATCATGGATTGGTAAATACATTCTATCTTTTCCCAGATGCTTTATTATTATTACCATATTTCCACAGTAGAAAATATGAAGGGGGAGAAAAGCAAAAAAATAAAATATAAAAAAGGGAAAAGAAAGAAAAATGCAGAATATCCGTCAGGCTTGACGAGGTTCCCCTAAGAATAGATTACCTAGTCTAATGTTGTGGAAAAATGACTGCTATACATCAGCAAAAGAGGTCAGGAAATTAAATTTTATGTGTCCTGCCTGGAAAAAAGAGAGTTGTGCTGAAATATAGAATCCTTCATGGCCTGGTGGAAAATTTGAACATTTCAATTCTGTTTTACAAAGGGGAAAAAAATAAAATAAAAAACACCTCACAGTGGAAGTAACCACAAGTAAGGGAACAAGGTGGACCTTCTAAAACATAATGAGAGAAAGTCTGTCAAAGGCCATGCAACTAACAGGTATCAGGTCTAGTCCCATGAGCTGATAGAAAGAGAGAGAGCAATGTTTGGATAGCTCTTGAATCCTGTGAGGTTCAGGTTAGAGGAAAAACTGTTGCATTCCTTGTAATTATTTTTAATGCCCCTCTCAGGGGCAACATCTTGGCTTGGGTGGCTCGTGGAACTGAAGGAATATTGTCTAACATGAATTTAACTAAAAATTATTTTAAAATACAGTTCTTCTGAGGAGACTTCTTCTCTCTCCTCCTAGTGATATATTTTTACCTTCTTACTATATTAATTCCATATAACTCAGATGAAGCCATGCCACATCTCTTCTCACCAAGCATAACTAACTCACTTATATCTCTGATATCATTTATCACTCCCTATCTAGTTAGAGGAAACCCTGATAGTAGTTAAGAATTCAGCTGCTAACCAAAAGTTCTGCAGTTTGAATCCACCAGGTGCTCCTTGGAAACCCTGTGGGGTAGTTCTACTCTGTCCTATAAGGTCACTATGTGTTGGCATCGACTCGGCGGCAATGGGTTTGGTTTTCTAGTTTTATCTAGTCAGGGAATCTGGTTGATCAAAAATCTTCACATCACCTTAAGTTCTTCACTCTTTCAACCCATCGATACATTCCATTTGTCCACTAATATATACTAAATCTTAATGAGGACAATGAAAAAACAAAACAAACAAACAAACAAAAAAAACCACTTTTCCTTGATCCTGATACTCCTTCAAATTGCTTCCTTTATTCTGTCCTACAGGTGATGATTGAACTTGTTGAAGGAGTAGTGAAGTCTCTGGTATGGTATCCACTTTCTCATCATTTACAATTTTCTCTACCAGATCTGTTCAGTCTGACATCTTACAAACTCTACCACTCACCAGCTTAGAAGATAAAGGAAGTTTATCTTTCCAAGAAGACCAATAACTTTTCATAATTGACATTGGAGTCATTTTCTCATCCTCCTTGACCCTCAGCACTGTTTGCCACTGTCTTCTTCCTCTTTCTTTAACTGCTGTCATCCCCAGTCTTTCATGATACAAGAACTTCCTCCTATCTTTCCAACTTCTCCCCTTCTACGTCTTTTCTTTATCTTATCCCTTAAATATGTGCATTCCCCATGTTTAACTACTACATCAAGGTTATTTCTTTTCCTCTAGCCCTGGTATCTCCATTTCTTATTGTCTTCGTCATCTAGTGCTGCTATAATAGAAATACCACAAGTGGATGGCTTTAACAAAGAGAAGTTTATTCTCTCACAGTCCAGTAGGCTACAAGTCCAAATTCAGGGCACCAGCTCCAGGGAAAAGCTTTCTCCATTGGCTCTGGAGGAAGGTCTGTGTCATCAATCTTCCCTTGGTCTGGAAGCTTCTCTGCAGAGGAACCTCAGGTCCAAAGGACCCGCTCTGCTCCTGGCACTGTTTTCTTGGTGATATGAGGTTCCCATGTATCTCTGCTCACTTCTCTCTTTTATATCTCAAAAGAGATTGGCTTAAGACTCTATCTAATCTTGTAGACCTCATCAGTAGAACTGCTGCTAATCCATCTTATAACATCATAGTGATAAAGTTTACAATACGTAAGGAAATCACATCAAATTACAAAATGGTACATAATCATACAATACTGGGAATCATGACCCAGACAAATTGATATATACATTTTTGGAGGACATAATTCAATCCATGACACTTATGATGTGGTATTACTGGTTGAAAGTGGTTTTACTTCTTGAAAGGTGGCACAGCAAAGGTTGAAAACATTGATATTGAAGAGAGTTCAAGTCCTGGATTGACACTCTTTAGCAATGGAGCTTTAAGCAAGTCACTTAACCTCTCTAAACTCACCTTCTACCTTGTAGAAACATAATAACTATAGTAAAAGGATACTGAGAAGAATAAGTAAGATAATATATAGAAAGCACTAATCATTGAGCCTGACACACAGTAAATTCATAATAAATTGTCTCATTCTTTCAATTCATACCATCACACATTCTGGTCCTTGCCCTTATCATACTTCTCTTAAGACATTAAAATTACCTCTTTCATGTAATAGCCTTTCCATTCTCTTCCTCTCTATGCTCCTATCCCCCATCTCTTTAATATCCTGAATTCTGCAGTTGGAATTTTCTTCCTGAAGCTCTGCTCAAATAATGTCACATACTGATTTCACTATACTTTTTTACTATAAAAATGTATAATTCCCCAGTGCCAATTGAATAAAGTTTAAATAAATTAGCTTAGTTTTGAAAACCTCCCCCAATGTGGGACTAACTTCCATTCCCTATTCCCTACTTCCACCATGATACATTCAATATTAGAGTACAGCTGGTTTACTGAATGTCCTGTGAACATACCATGCAAATTTTGAAGTCCATGGTTTTATTCTTGCTATGTTTCCTATAGGCAATGCCTCCTTAATATCACTCATACTCTAAAATATGAGAAATGTTCATAGCTCAACCCAAAAGCAATCCACTAAATCCTTTCCTAATCCAGACAACATCTCTCCTTATTCTAACCCAGCAGCCCCTTGATAAAATATAAATCTTTTTGCATACGTGTTGATAATAAACACATAGGTGAGGCTCCCTCAATGTTCTCTGAATTAACAAAAACTGTTAGTTTAACTTAATTTAAATAAAGATTGCCCTGGTTATCTAGAATGTTTTTTTTTCTTATTCTAGCAATTTGCTGAATAGTGCTTTGTACAATTACTGTAAAAGGTAGCGTAAATTTTCAAAACAATGATAAAAGAAACAATACCGGAGCAATGATAACTATTTTCTCTCTGGGAATGTAACAGGTTTATAGGGATTGCACAGACAAAGCACTTATCATTACCATTAACTATTTGAGCTTATTTTCACAATGGTATGTGCAGTGTGATGGATTCCTTTTGTGTGGCCTTTCTCGCTGTGGTCTTGTAACTTCCACCCAAGTGACTGGGTACCAGGAAAAAAAAAACAAACCTGTTGCCATCAAGTCAATTCCAAGTCACAGTGATCCTACAAGACAGAGTACAACTGCCGCATAGGGTTTCCAAGGAGCGGCTGCTGGGTTGGAACTGCTGACCTTTTGGTTAGCAGCCAAGCTCTTAACCACTGTGTCACCAGGGCTTCAATGTTTGGGTGGGACTGTGCAAACAGGGTAATTGTGGCCCACCAAGGGGATGGGTCAGTTTTGCCATCCCACTGGGTTTGAAATGAGCCATTCCTGAGGTAGAAATGAGACAATCTCATCACCACTGAGGAAGGAGAGCCAAGAGTGTAGCATATCCTTTGGACCTGGGATCCCTGCACTGAGAAGCTCCTGGAACCAGGAGACCAAGAGAGAGAGCTGTAACACTGAAGACAGTGAAAAGCCATGGCAGAGAAACAGGGGCAGGAGAGATCAGCAGCAGAGACCAGCAGGAGACAGAGCAGTGGGCTTCCCAGCCCATGGAGTAACACAGCTGAATGCCTTTGGGCCGAGGCTTACTGGTAGACTGTGATGCCCCAGGGGACTTATCCGTAGGGCTACTAGAGCTTTGTAACACTTGCCTGAGCAGGGGAGAGGCTGAGAGCCACAGAAAGGCATGTCCATGCTGTGGCTAAGAAGAGACTGTTCTGATGGAAGAATTATATCCTGAGTGTTCCTGAGCCTGAATTGTAACTGATACTTCCATAATAAACCCCTTAATCATGAGTATTGTCTGTGAGTTCTGTGTGGCCATTGCGATGAATTATTGAATCTAGCACAGAAGTACAGAGTGCTATCGGAGGGATGGTTGGTGTCAGAATTGGTAAAGATAACAGAGGAGGTATGTCTAATCTCTGCCTCATAGGAATAAGCTTTGGATTGTTGATCTTGATTCTCCTTCCCTTTTGTGAAGCTGGAGGAGGTCAGACACTGTCCCCACAGTTTTTACAGTGGGAAAGGGAAAAAAATGAAGTGTATAAATGAATTATTTTATTAAGCAAGTGTTAAACCATCTCTATTTTTTGAAGAGCTATTAGTACCAAAAAGAATTGGTTGATGTTCAACCATTTCAAGAGGTGGCATATGATCAAGAACCAATCATACTGAAGGAAGAAATCCAAGCTGCACAGAAGGCATGGGCAAAAAACAAGTCTCCAGGAATTGACAGAATACCAATTGAGATGTTTCAACAAATGGATGCAGGGCTGGGGGTGCTCACTCATCTATGCCAAGAAATTTGGAAGACAGCTCTCTGGCCAACCTACTGGAAGATACCTCTATTTGTGCCCATTCCAAAGAAAAGTGATCTAACAGAATGCAGAAATTATTGAACAATATCATTAATATTGAAAACAAGTAAGATTTTGCTGAAGATCATTCAAAAACAGTTGCAGCAGCATATCGACAGGGAACTTTCAGAAATCAAGTCATATTCAGTAGAGTACATGGAACGAGAGATATCATTGCTGACGTCAGATGGATCTTGGCTGAAAGCAGAGAACAACAGAAGGATGTTTACCTGTGTTTTATTGACTATGTAAAGACATTTGACTGTGTGAATCATAACAAATTATGGCTAACACTGCGAAGAATGGGAATTCCAGAACACTTTATTGTGCTCGTGCAGAACCTGTACATAGATCCAGAGGCAGTTGTTCTAACAGAACAAGGGGTTACTGCGTGCTTTAAAATCAGTAAAGGTGTGCGTCAGGGTTGGAGCCTTTCGCCATACTTATTCAATCTGTACGCTGTGCAAATAATTTGAGAAGTTGGACTATATGAATGCAACATCAGGATTGGAGGAAGACTCATTAACGACCTGTAATATGCAGACGACACAGACTTGCTTGCTATAAGTGAGAAGATTGAAGTACTTACTGATAAAGACCAAAAACTACAGCCTTTGGTATAGATTGCACCTCAACATAAATGAAACAAAAATATTTACAACTGGACCGAAAAGTAATATCATGATAAAAGGAGAAAAGACTGAAGTTGTCAAGAATTTCATTTTACTTGAATCCACAATCAAAGCCCATGGACTTAGCAGTCCAGAAATCAAACAACATATTGCATTGGGCAATTCTTTTGCAAAAGATGTCTTTAATATGTTGAAAAGCAAAGATGTCACCTTGAGGACTAAGGTGCACCTGACCCAAGCCATAGTGTTTTCAGTCACTTCACATGCATGCGACAGCTGCACAATGAATAAGGAAGACCAGAGAAGAATTGACGCCTTCGAATTATTGTATTGTCAAAGAATATTGAATATACTATGGACTGCCAGAAGAATGAACAAATCTGTCTTGGAAGAAGTGCAGCCAAAATGCCCATTAGAAGCGAGGATGGTACTTTGGACATGTTATCAGGAAGGACTAGTCCCTGGAGAAAGACATCATGCTTGGTAAAGTAGCAAAAAAGATGAAGACCCCCAAGAAGATGGACTGACACAGTGGCTGCAACAATGGGCTGAACCATAACGATTATGAGGATGGCACACTTGGCTGCTAACCAAAAGGTCGATGATTCAAACCTACCAGCAGCTCTGCAGGAGAAAACACCCAGCAATCTCCTCTTGTTAAAATTATAGGGTATCTATGAGTCAGAATGGATTTAACAGCATACAACAACAACAATTATAAATTTCTAAAATGCTTACTGTTAACATGATAAATATTTTGTCAAAAATTGATATTCATTTCTTGCTTGTTACGCTTTTTAAAATTTTTTTTAAATTTTATCTCCCAATCATATTAAAGAAAGTTATTAGTATCACTTACTAAATGTTTTTTCTCTCTTAGCTAAGAACAAAATTGAGAACCCAATAGGGCTTTCAAAGCCTATTTACTGAATCACATTGAGTTAAAATTATTTGTCAGATTAAGATACAGGTAATAATCAATTCTCCTGTTACTTTTTTATTTACTTATTACAAAATGAAACTTTCTTAGTTTCTCAATAAGTATGTTGTTTTCATCATTAAAAAAAAAAACATTCTGCCATGGAGTGGATTCTAACTCATACTAACCCTATAGGACACAGTAGAACCGTCCCATAGGTTTTCAAGGCTGTAAATCTTTACGGAAGCAGACTGCCATATCTTCCTCCCATGGAAAGACTGGTGGGTTTGAACTGCTGACCTTTTGATTAGCAGCCAAGCACTTTAACCACTGTGCCACAAGGGCTCCTGTTGTTATAGGACTGCTAAAAGTGGATTTCAGAGCTTTTTCTACCTTAGAAACCTTACTGTATATAAAGAAAATTCACAATGATACTTTGTATTACATAAAGCTCTCATAATACAAATCTTTGTTATTGTAGAGTTTCCCATGAACATTTTTTTTTTATTGTTCTTCAGGCGAAGGCTTACAGAACAAATAGTTTCTCATGAAATAGTAGTACACATATTGTTTTATGACATTGGTTAGCAACCTCACAACATGTCAACCCTCTAACTTCTCAACCTTTCTTTTCTTTTTTTGTAAAGATATGCATAGCCAAAGATACACCATTACAAAACTTTCTACATGCACAGTTCAGTGACATTGACTATGCTCTTCCAATTGTGCTGCTATTCTCACTTTAGATGAAGGTTTACAGAACAAAATAGTTTCTCATTTAACAGTTAGTACACATGCAGCTCTATGACAATGGTTAACAAACTCACCACACATCAACACTATCCTTACTCAACCTTGGGTTCCCTATCACCAGTTTTCCTGTCCCTTTCTGCCTTCTGGCCCTTGTCCCTGGACTGCTGTTCCTCATTACTCCCATTTGGTTTTATGGGGCTGTCCACTCCCCGGCTGAACAGTGAACCTCAGAAATGACTTCACCACTGAGCTAAAACGGTATCTGGGGGCCATACTCTCAGGGTTTCTCCAATATCCTTTAGGCCAGTAAATATGGTTTTTTTTGTTTTGTTATTTTTTTGTGAGTTAGAATTTTGTTCAACATCCTTCTCCAGCTCTGTCCAGAAACCTCTGCTGCGATCCTGGTCAGAGCAGTCAGTGGTGGTAGCCAGGCACCATCTAGCTATACTGGACTCAGTCCGGTGGAGGTCTTGATACCTGTAACAATTAGTTCTTTGGACTAATCTTTTCCTTGTATCCTGTTCTCTTCATTCTCCCTTGCTCCTGAAGGGATGAGACCAGTGGAGAATCTTAGATGGCTGCTCACAGGCTTTTAAGACCCCAGATGCTACCCACCAAGGTAGAATGTAGAACATTGTCTTTATAAACAGTGTTATGCCGGTTGAGCTAGATGCTCCCTGAGACCATGGTTCCCACAGCCCTCCACCCAGCAATCCAGTCCCTCAGGGAGTTTGGATGTGTCTATGGAGCTTCCAGGACCTTTCCTTGTACAAGTTGTGCTGCTTTCCCCTGTATTGTGTACTGTCTCACCCTTCACCCAAGATACCACTTATCTATTGCCTATTTAGTATATCCCCCCAACCCGTCCCATCCCTGGTAACCAGCAAAGAATGTTACATTTTGTGTGTGAACTTTTTCATGGGTTTTTACAATAGAGGTCTCATACAATATTTGTCCTTTTGTGATTGACTTATTTTACTCAGCATAATGTCCTCCAGTTTCATCCATGTTATGAGATGCTTCACAGATTCATCGTTGTTCTTTCTCATTGCGTAGTACTCCATTCTGTGTATGTATCATAGTTTGTTTATCCATTAATCCGTTGATGGGCATCTAGGTTGTTTCCATCGTTTTGCTGTTGTGAACAATGCTGCCATGAACATAGGTACGCATATTGCTATTTGAATGACGGCTCTTATTTCTCTAGGATATATTCCTAGCAGTGGGACTGCTGGATCGAATGG
>NW_004444014.1:8556816-8587815 GCF_000243295.1 Trichechus manatus latirostris | reverse complement strand
CTTTTGTTGGTGGATTTTGTTTTTGCTGAGACTTTATGTTTTTCGTCTTTATTTTTATGAGTTGGTTTGTTAACTTTCTTTGTGGTTACCATGAATTCTACCCTTATCTTTCTAAGTTTGAAGCAGTCTAGCATTACTTGGTATCGCCTTGCCTTCCTCTCCATTAGAAGGTTCTACACCTATGCTGTTTATTCCCTCTTTTATTGTTTTGACGTTGTTGTCATTTACTGATTAACTGCTCTGATTCCCTTTTGTATTTCTTTTGGTTTTGGATAGTCCTTGAGAGTTCATTTCCTAGATCGGTATCTGGCTCGTATGACCCTGTATCCTAGGTTCTGCTTGTGAGCTGAAGCTGTCCTCCGATTGAAGAACTCCCTTTAATAATTCTTGTAAGTTTGGTTTGGCTTTTACGTATTCCCTTAATTTCTGTTTATCTGGAAATGACCTAATTTCACCATCATATTTGAATGAGAGTTTTGTAGGATATATTATTCTTGACTGGCAATTTTTTTCTTTCAAGATTTTATATATGTTAACCCATTGTCTTCTTGCCTGCATGGTTTCTGCCGAATAATCTGAGCTTAGTCTTATTGTTTCTCCTCTGGATGTGACTTCATGTTTTTTACGAGCTGCTCTCAGGATTCTTTGTTTGTCTTTGGTTTTGGCGAGTGTGATTATGATATGCCTTTGTGATTTCCTTTTGGGGTCCATCTATATGTGGTTCGTTGAGCTTCTTTGATGGCCAGGTTTTCATCTTTCATGATATTGGGAAAGTTTTCTGTCAGCAGTGCTTCAATGCTCCTCTCTGTGTTTTCTGTTTTCTCCCCCTGTTCTGGAACTCCAATCAGTCACAAATATTTGCTGTTGATTGTATTCCACATAACTCTCAGGGTCTCTTCATTTTTCTTTGTTCTTTTTTCTGAGTTTTCCTGAAACTAAGTTTTATCCAAATGTTTGTCTTTCATTCCACTGATCCTGTCTTCCACCTTTTAAAATCTGCTTCTCAGCCCTTCTATAACACCGTCCATTTCTGAAATCTTGTTGTTTATATTTTGGATTTCTAATTGTTGTTTTTGCATAATTTCTAGTTGTGAATTTATTTTGGCATTTTGTTCTTGCATTATTTTCCTCAAATCTTCCAATTTTTTGTCTGTATTTTCCATGAATTTGTCTATTTTCCTCTCATTTTTGTCTGTTTTTTGCTTTCAGCTCTTGAAGAATTCTGTGTATTAGAGATTTGAATTCCCTATTAGGTACTTCTAGTGCCTTTTCTTCCTCTGGACAGTCAACTGGTGTTTTATTTTGGACGCCTACTGGAACCATCCTGTTCTATTTTTGTAAATGTTTTCATATTGTCTGCTGTCTTCAGGGCATTCAGTGGTTATTTTTCTCATTTATTGATTGTAGATTTCTTTGTTTCATCCTTTTTTTTTTTTTAATTTGGCTATGTCTGAGCAGGCGGGCTGTGTGTTTTTTGTTGTTTTCTCATCTGTGGGCACAATACTTTTTGCCTCCTTTTCCAAATAGCTGGGTCAGTCGCTCAGATATGGTATTGTAGAGAGAAGTTGCTGGGATGGCTTTTTTGTGGCACTTACTGCAGCCACCAGGGTGGGTTGGTAATCAGTGGAAGGCAGGTTCTGGTAGGCCTTGCCTGTGCTGCTTCATGGTGTGATGTTAAGTGCACGGTGGGGTAGGCCAGATGGAGCGGGGAGATTGTGATGTGTGGAGCTAAGATGGATATAGGAGAGAGTAGGGAGGAACAGGAGCCAAAAACATACAAACAAAAAAAATTGCTAGGGGAGCTTGCCATTGGAGTGGAGAGATGAAAGACTATGAAAGGGATAAAAACAAAAAGGGGAAGTGGAAGAAAAAAAAGAAAAGAAAGGAAAAGGATGACTAACCAAAAATCAGAAAGGGAAAAGAACAGCAAAGTTCCCAGGGATCCCACCGGTGTGGCTATGAGGTCTGGGGAAGTTTTTCTCAGGTTTTGCAGTACAGCCTAGCTAGAAGGTTCAGAGGTATACAATGCCAGGTATTCAGGGAACAGAAAGAGAAGGAAGATACACAGAGACGATAAACTGAGTAATGAAGAAAACGAAAAAGAGGGAAAAGAAAGCAAAACAAATTAAAAAAAAAAAAGAACAAGAAAAGCCCCCCAAAAAGCAGGAAAAAAAAAATTAAAAAAGAAATGCCCTCAGGTAACCCTCTGCACGTCTGTGCAAGCCAAGGGAGTAGGTTCCAATACACACAGCACCGTCCCACCAGAACAGACTCCCAACTCAAGAAAAGGAAAAGAAAACAAACAAACAATTCAAAACAAAGAAACGAACCAAAGCCCCGTGATCCCTCCAGCACAGCAGCCCAGACCGGGAAGCAGTTCCACACTTGAACGGAGCTCCACAGCCCCTCAGGAAGAAGCAAAGATGGCACATGGAGCCAGGTATTTGAGCGAAAGAGGGGGAGGTGGTGAGAGGTAAGGAAGAAATCAAAATAAGCAGAAAAAAACCAACACCAGCAGCCAACAAATGGCACTCAGAGAGCCAGCTAGTGTGGGCTGGTAGAATCCAACCAGCTGGTGCTTCCCGGACAAGAGACTGTGTCCGTGGGAAGCAGAGGAGGCCGAGTGTGGGTGAAGAAGTGTGTGGGGTGGGAAAGTGTATATCACAAATTACTGGAGCTCCATAGCCCCTCAGGAAGAAGCAAAGATGGTGCACAGAGCCAGGCATTTGAGCGAAAGGAGGGGGAGGTGGTGAGAGGTAAGGAAGAAATCAAAAGAAGCGGAAAAAAGCAACACCAGCAGCCACCAAATGGCACTCACAGAGCTGGCCCATTCTGGTGGGTGGAATCCAAGCAGCTGGTGCTTCCAGGACAAGAGAGTGTGGCCGAGGGAAGCAGAGGAGGCCAAGTGGGGGTGAAGAAGGGTGGAGGGTAGGAAAGCGTATAGTGCAAATTACCAGTTGTTTTGTCTCCCGCTGTAAGCTCTGTGAAGCTGCTTTCTCGTATCCCCTGTTTGCTGGTCTCTGATAGAAGTCCAAGATGGCAGATCCGCGCTGTGTTAGCTGATAGGGGACCTCTACATGAATCTCTACACGCTCTCCATTCTCTGTCAGTTTTCTCCATTTGGTGCTTGGCTAAGTTCTTTATCTCTTCATTTGATGTTTTAGGGTTTCAGGATTGTTGTATTCTCTGTTTGGCTTAGTCTTTCTGATCTTTGCTGTGGAGGAACAGCGTGGTGCTTCTGCCTAGAGAGCCATTTTGCCGGAAGTCTCCTCCCATGAACATTTTGTATACCTGCACGTTAGAAACTCAGTGCCAGCATGTACAAAAAAATACCTGAAAACTGTTATATCCAAATACTGAAAAATATCTCAGAAATTGGCATTTGTAGCGTTGAAGAAGTACACAAGGCTTGCATTTTACTTTTTCAGTACATCGATCATGAAAGATTTCTTGAACAACATCTGTTTTCTTCCCAAAACTTCACTGGCATTATGGCAAATACAGTGATGCATAAAACATTGTCTCTGCCCTCAGCAATGTTCTAGTTGTAGAAATAAAAACCAAATAAAATAAACCAAATAAAAACCAAGCCAAAGACCAGAAACATCAATTCAGGACTGAAGTCCTCCCTTAAATGGTGAAACTTTACCTGGATCCTTAGAAGGATTAGATGAGTAAAGAGGAAGTAAGAAGCCATTCAAGCAGATATTGAGCAAAGCATAGGAAGCATCCCCGGTCATGAATAAAAGTGTCGGCACAAAGCTATTGTAATGTGCTGAAGGTAGTGATAAAGTCTCATGCCATAGAGACAGCAATTTTATGAAGCAGTTTGAACGTTGGTTCAAAAGTTGTACTTGATAGAGATGACAATAGCAAGTTATCATGAATTCTTGTGAAGAGGATGAAGAGCTCATCTCCATGATAAAGATAAAGACCGTATTTTTTCACCCAATATCCATTCTCTCCTTCCTTTTGAAGAGATCCCCAAATCTTTTCAAGATAACAAATGTGGACAGCTAAACAATATTACATTCCTATGTCCCTTACAAATAGAGGTGATAATTTGACTCATTTCCAGCTAAAATGTATACGGAGATGTTGTTGAAGGAGATTTTGTAATGCAGGAGTCCAAAGACTCATACCTTGGAGTCAGTTTCGGTTTACCCAAGAAGCAACGTAAGCACGGGCTTACTTGTGCTTAGTTACTAATCTGTACTGAAAAATGTTGCATTTTTTCACCACGTTAAAGATTCTGCTTCTAAGTAGGAATGGAGTACCCAATAAGCAAGGTAATCATAGGCTTACTTGTGCTTACTTACTAATCTGTAGTGAACAGTTTCACATGTTTTTTCACTACACGTAAACTTCTATAAAGAAGTGCTGAGGGCAAGCACAGACTGGATGACAAATTTCAGGATTTGAGATTTAAATGCTTCTTCTAGAAGTATGAAAGAGGTATGTTTGATTGGCAAAATGAAGTCCTCAACTGCATGCAGTACAGATTTTTTGGTACCTACTCTGTAAGAAACTATTCTAGGAACTGGGAATACAGAAATGGAAAGACCATATTACTTTATATCTGGAGCCCTGGAATTTACATCTAGGAATTTAAAATCAAGGGATTATACTTGTTAAAAGTTAAAATGTAATATGAATAATTACTGTATTAGGGGAAGTATAAACTACTGTTTGTCTATGTGTTTACATAAATATGTATATCTTTAGTGTACAAATAAAATTGATACAGAATTATTCACATCTTAGAGACATATGCAGATATTTTTCTCCAAACACTTGATTCAAGATAGATATACAAATAGCATGTATTTTTATATATCCATAATGGTATATAAATTGGAAAGGTAAACATGTATACTTTGTATGTAAATCATCACAAAGAATAATTGATCTTCCCAGTGTTGGGTCTGGGAAAGGCTCCATAGCAGCTGTGATACTTAAACATGTATACAAGCTTGTCATATATAGAAAGATTTGAAGTGAGGTAAAAGAAAAAAATAGAAAGTCCATGTGAAATACTGGCATTTTTGTCCCATCTCAAGTTGAATAAATTCCTTTAGAAACTATGTCCAAATAGCACAGAGAATCATTTCTCTTTGAATCAACCTCCAGCTTGTGTTAGTCATTGGCCATGACTTTAAAAAAAATGGTAGAGGGATATATATATCTTATGAGATAAATAGGATATATATTTCTTTTGATTTTTTTTATTGAGAGATATCACCAATTAGAGAAAGTGATACTTAGCCTTGGGTCAAATAAATTTATTTTCTTTACTTATCTCAACTCTTGTAAATGTTTTAATTTATCAAATGGGTAATTATATACATATACATGTGTTTGTGTGTGTGTATTAATTGGGAAATTTACTTTAATTGATGCCTTAGAGATTGATACAGACTCAGATGCTGTGTGCAAGGGTGTTTAAAATGTCACTAAAATAAATAAGGAATTGTTTCAAGTTCAGTATGAGTATCATGCAGAAAATTAAATGTTGAATTTGTGTATGAAGAGGAAGCAGCTTTCTACAGATTGGCGGCCAAGCCAGTCTGAATAATTGCTACAAGGTAACAAATGTGCAGTTTCAAGGACAAATATGTTCCCCCTTTGTATCATTCTTACTTTATTTATTTATTTATTTTTTCCTGAACGCTGAAAATTCAAACAACCAAACAGACAGGAAGAAAGTCCCTCACTGATATCCTTAAGGCCCCAAAATATAATTGAGCTACATTCCACAACCTACAAATAAATTGTTATGAGTATGAAATATGCTACATTGCAAATGTTCCAACTTTTTTACTACCTATTCTTTTTGGGGGAGAAAGATAATAATGGTTTGTTAACCTGGGCATCTTCTCTTTCGATATTTAATTAATTAAAAAATACTTACTGACTACTTACTATGTGTGAGAAACTGTACTAGATTCCGTGAATTCTAAAAGAGGACAATGACCGCCTTGGCACAAACTCTTTTGTTCCATTGTGTTTCCCTAAACCAAGTAAAATAACTAGAATTCCCACCCAGTTTTGATACAAAATTAAACTCAAAGGTGTAGTTCTGTTGTGTTTCCTCTGCTCTCCTAGGATGGAATTTCAAAGAACCTTAAGCTTCATTTCTGCAGTGAATATAACAGTGAGCCGGAACTGACTCCACAGCAACAGCTTTCGTTTTGGTTTGGTATAGCAGTGTCAGAAAGAAAGAGAGAGAGAGAGAAAGAAAAGGGAAGGAAAGGAAAGGAAGGAAGGAAGGAAGGAAAAGAAAGAAGAAAAAAAAGGGTGAGGGGAGGGAGGAATGTATGGAGAGAGGAGAAGGTAAGGAAGGAATAAAGGAAGACGGGAAGGGAAGGAGGGAGGGCAATGTGGAATATGAAGCCCAGATACTAGTATCTTGTTTTCTCTAATAGGAGGCAGAGTTTTTGGAGCTGGTTTGTAGACAGAAGCAAAATGATGCAGAGGGAAGATGTGCAGGATGTTCACGGAATATTCTTTAGTTATCAACTGTATTTAGGAGATAACAAGGAAAATGGGAACTTAGGATAACTAAGGCTCAAAAACCATAGATTAATTCTAAGTTGGAATGAGTATCTAAGCAGCATGAAAAATAACTAAATCCTAGTTAACCACAGAACTACAGTTCATTTGGAAATGTAAGGCCTTGTGATATGACGGTCAATTCATTTCTTTTCCCCATCTTACAATAGCTTTGGGAATTTCTATGGATGTCAATTCTTGTTGCCTACATAAACATATGAACCATGTTATCGGCCATGAGAAAGGCTACTCTTTCATTTGAGTCAGTCTTCTTGTTCTGTTTCTCTTTAGACTGGGTCTGTGTTTATTAAGGATTTTAGAGAAAAATAAAAACAAAACATGATTAAATCAGTCATCAGGAGAATTTAGTCAAATGCTTGCTAAACAGTTATTTTGAAAAAAAACTTGTTTCAAAAGTTTGACGTGTTAGGTATGTATTATATCTTGGGAAGCATGAAAGGACATTAGGAGGAAAGATCTTGTGGGTAGAAGCTAGTGCCTTTTTAACAGCAATTAAAAAAAAATTGTTTTAAAGGAAGAATCCAGCTCTGAAGATTTCATTTAGCTAAAGACCTGAGCCAGAGCAGCATTTATGTCTCCATACAATATGAATTTGTTTTATGTAATTTCACAGTCTATCAGAAATGAGCATCATATTCAAGATTTATTTATATAATGCTGAAATGGAAGATACAACAGTGTGTATAAAATCAATAGTTATACATCTGCCCAGCTGGTTGAAACCGATCCACTAGATCAGTATCTTTCAAAGTTGAGTCCATGAGCTGCTGGAGGTGCACAAGCCTCTTTTCAGGGGATCTTCAGAGTCAAAACTAATTTCATAATAATTTTCAGATGGTATTTACCTTTTTCACTTTGCTTATACTTGTGCCAATGATGCAAAAGCAAGAGTAAGTATAACTGCAATGCCTTATACTCAAAGCAGTGGCACCAAACTGTCTTAGAAGTTCTTGTATTATTCATTGCCGAACACTTGCAAGAAAACAACAACAAACAAACAAAAGTTCATTTCACTTACAAATGTTCTGTAAAAAGTAGTAAAAATTATTAATTTTATTAAATCCCATCTCTTGAGTATACATACTTTTACCATTCTGTGTGTAAAAACAGAAAATATGGGAACTTCTTTTGTATACCACTTATGACAGTTGTTGCAAGGGAAAACATTTGTGCTATTGTTTGGGTCAAAAACTGAACTAGCCATTTTTTTTTTTTTGTTTTGTTTTTTAGTAGAACACCTTTCTCACTTGAAAGAACAACTGACAGTCAAACTATGGTTATTCAGACTTGGGCATTTAATAGACAGATATTTTCTTGAAAATGAATTGTAATCCTGTCATTTTAAGGAAAGCTACTGACAGTATTTTTTGCCATTGATCAAATGTGAACTTTCAAGCACAAATTAAAAATTTAGAAAACTTGTATCTGCCACCATGAGTGGGACTGCTACCAAATAATGAAGACTTTTCTGATAAAATCTATGGTGACATTAATGAATTTGACATTACTGCATAAATGTTATCAACATTTGGAAGATCTGCAAAGCTCAATAAACCAATATTTTCCAAATGACTAATGCACAATTTTATAAAATTAGGCCCAAGCAAAAGAATCATTCAAAAAGATATATATATTTAATGAAATAGAGTATGAAAAACTTATTGATATGATTTTATATTTCACATTGTAATCAGTCTTTAAGAAATTACAACTTGTTGAGTTTTGATGTAGTGTCAAAAAGATTATCCAATAATTGTTCAGAGAAGCAATTAAAACACTCTTCTCTTTTCTAACTACATGTTTATGTGACTCTGTTGCACTCTCCCCCTTATATGCTTGAAGTCGGAGAGCATATCCTACAGGCTGATGGAAGAAGCAGATATGAGAATCCAAGCATCTTCGTAGACAATGAGATTTGCAAAAATATAAAGTAATGCTATTCTTCTCAACAATTTTTCTTGTTTTAAAAAATAGAGTTAGTTTTTATACAAAATAAATTATTTATGCTAATTTGTGATGGGCTTACTACTTCTTAATGAATAAATGATTAAATAAATAAATAGTTCAAACGTTTCTCAGTTTTAATTTTTATAATGTTACACATCAAAAGATGTAACTCACATAAACAAAAGCTCTTTGGGAGCCTCAGTATTTTTTTTTTTTTTTAATGTAAGAGTCTACAGATCAAAATGGGTAAGAACCACTACTCCAGGTCAGCTAAGGCATTGTAATGGAATAGAAATATCGTAGGCTGTCAAACAGACAGGGAGCAAATCCAAACTCCACCACTTACTAGCTGTGTGTCTTTGGAAGCTTAACTTTTTACAACAGTTTCTTCAGCAGTAAAACAGGCTTAAAAATATTTCCATTATACAGTTTTTATATAAGAACTGGAGATAATCTAAACAATGCACCTAACACAGAAACGGTCACATGGTAGATCTTCAATTAATAATGGCATTTGTTATGCTTTTTGGTTTTGGTTTAGATCTCAGGCTAACTACGGATACACATAAAGGTGTAAAATATATAAAATGATACAAGTTATTTTGTATTTTTATTTCCTTAAATCATAATCTTTTTCAATACGTTTAGGAATGTGGAAATAGTATGTGACAATGTAACACTGACAAAAATATAATTATATAAGTTAAGAAGTGCTTTGGACACAAGTGTACTAATAACATACAGGAATTTAGTAGTGCAAATTACAAATAATTTACTACAATTGGTGCTAATCTAGTAGCCGTATATTTTTAGGTCATATGGTGCAAGAACATACGTGACTGAAGTATAAAATCAATTGAAACGTTATATATCCCGACTTATGTTAGACTGGGGAGGATAGTACGTTGAACCTCTGGAGCCTGAAGAGTAGTTTCTGCCCCATGACTAGGAAACCAAGAACAAATAAGAAAACAATTGAAGGTGACTAAAAAGATAGAAGAAACAAAAATCATCATTTTCTTTTAGTTCCTAGAATAGTCTCCCTGTGTTAGAACCATCACACTCTGCATTCAGTCACCTCAAAGATGCTTCCATGGAAGCTACTCCACCTGGCTCTCTCTCTTCCCCATTCTTCCCAAAGCACAATCCTAGTCATGATGTTACCCTGCTCAAAAACATGTCACCTCCATCCAGCACTGAAGTCTCCCACACTCTTGCCCCACTTACTTCATAAACCCATATCCCACCTTGCCACTTTTCAACACACTCAAATGGAACTGCTCAGTAGTCCTCCAAATGTTGTTCCCTACCTCATTTTTAAACTATATATTTTTCTTCTATTTGAATTTCCTTCTTCCTGCCCACCTCCCAATTCCACAAGATGAAGCTCAAATATTGTGTCTTCCTAAACGATCTTCTATGATACTTGTCTTTCCCAGTAAATTAAATATTATCTTTCTGTTCTCTAGTCTTCCATTACACTTCATATGAACGATTTTTATGGCATGTATGTCTTCCTACCACTTGATTTTTATTTTTAAAAATTATTAATCTCCTAATCTAAGGTACTGCTATCTAAACTCACCATAGCTTACCTGGAGTAATGCCAAAAGCCACATAATTGGTCTCCACATATACATTCCTGGCCCCATTTAATTCATTTCCCTCTCAGCTGCCACGGTGATCTTCTTCAATTATAACTATAATCAAGTCACTAACCTGCTCAAAACACTTAAGTAGTTTCCCATTTCACTTATAATAAAAGCCAAATTCCTCACCATGGCCTAACCAGTCATATGTGGTCATGATCTGACCCCTGGCTACTTCTACAACCTCATCATGAGCTACCTTCCTTTGCTTTCTCTGCACCACTGCTGTGATGAATTTATTTCAGTTTCTTGAATACCTAAAGCTCTTTCTTCCTCAAGAAAGAAAGAATCATTCACTACCTTCTCTGCTGAAGCACTGTTTTCCTCACTCTTCACATAGCTACTCCTATTCATCCTTAATGCCTCATCTTAAACGTTAGGTCTTCAGAAAGGCCTTTCCTGACCCTTCATCCCCTTATTTCTTTCTTTCATTGCACTTATTAAATTTATAATTTGTTAAATTATTTAAGCTTATTTGTGTTTGTCTGCCTTCCCCACTGGAATGTAAGCTCAATAAGTATAGGAAACATGTATATTTCATTCTCGATTTTATCACCATCATCCAAGATAGTGCCCGCCACAGGGTTCAATAAATATTTGTTGAGCAAGTAGATAGTTAAATGGTATCAGCTGGCAGAATTTCACCTTTCGCCAATAAGCTGAAGGTGTCTTCAGGGGTAGATTAAAACCTGACAAACTATATTTGTAAGTTTTCAATACCTTGAATTAATGAAATTAGAAAATTATTCCTCCTAAAGAAATTTCGAAGGAGCCCTGGTGGTGCAACTGTTAAGTCCCTGGCTGATAACTGAAAGGTTGGTGGTTTGAACCAACCAAGTGGCTCTGTGGGAGAAAGACCAGAAATCTGCTTCCATAAAAATGACAGCTTGGAAAACACTATGGGGAAGTTCTAATCTGTTATATGGAGTCACCATGAGTCAGAATCAACTCAATGGCACCCCAAAACAACAAAAAAAATGTTGGAACATTTGAGAATAAATTATGATGTTTCTTTAAGAGTTTGGGTACTGTCTTAGTCATCTAGTGCTGCTATAACAGAAATACCACAAGTGGATGGCTTTTAACAAAGAGAAATTTATTCTCTCACAGTCTAGTAGGCTACAAGTCCAAATTCAAGGCATCAGGTCCAGGGGACAGCTTTCTTTCTCTGTTGGCTCTGGAGAAAGTTCCTTGTGATGCATCAGTCTTCCCTTGGTCTGGGAGCATCTCAGTGCAGGAACCTCAGGTCCAAAGGACGTGCTCTACTCCCAGCACTGCTTTCGTGATGGTATGAGGTCCCCAACTCTCTGCTTGCTTCCCTTTCCTTTTATCTTACAAAAAATGAAAGATGGTGCAGGCCACACCCCAGGGAAATTCCCTTTACATTGGATCAGGGATGTGACCTTAGTAACGGTGTTACAATCCCACTCTAATCCTCTTTAACATAAAATTACAATCACAAAATGGAGGGCAACCACACAATACTAAGAATTACGGCCCAGCCAAATTGATACACACATTTTGGGGGGGACATAATTCAATACATGACAGGTACTATTAATAAAATTTAGAAACTACAAACCCTGGATTTGGGATATAGAGAAAATGAGTTATCTAAATAGTTTGTTCAACAAGAGTGAATAGGCACATTCACAAACCAAAATTTACTGGGCACTTACTATGTACTAGTCACTCTTCTAGGAATTTGGAAGACATCAGGGAAAAAACAAAACAAAACAATGAAGCACTTTGTCTTCTGGTCTTTATATTCTAGTAGAAGGGAAGGAAAATAAACAGTGAAGATAATAAATAAGTATAGTATGTAGTTTATTAGAAAATGGTGAGTACTAATGCTTTTAAGCAGCATTACATAGTCATAATTCACCTTAACTACTTTCTCCCTGTCAGCTACTGTTATTGGCTTTGGTTTCTGAGAGACCCAAAGGGGCTGGAGCTCCAAATTTTTTGCTCCCTATGCAGTTACAAAATTATTACAGCTGAACCTAGAGCATGCTAGGAGGTATTCTGGCAGCCCTGCAGAATCCATTTACTAATTTGGAGGTCTTACTTTTACATTTACTTATCTTATTTACTCCCTTCTTCTGGAGCTCTAGAGTTTCTCCAAGCCCCAGAAACAATCTGCACTTGTGGAAGCTCAGTGGTAGTTAGCTAAGTATGATGAGGAGGGCAAGGAGGAGCTGCTCACTCTTATCTACTATCCTTGCTTGGTCATGAAGGCAAGGAAGGCCTTGTAGCTGATAGAGGTTTAGCAAGACCAAACACACATGACTCAAACTGGCAGGACCTCAGTGACCTGCCTTCCTATCCAATATCTGCTCGTGGCTGAAATACTTCAAACCCAGGAGAGAGCCAGCAGGATAGATAACAGGACTTGGTAATGACCCTCTTTGTTTCAACAAATTCATATAGCAGTTCCTAAATTTTAAAAAGTGCTGTGCAAATCGATTTGTTAGCTGATAAAAAGTGAATAGTAATTAGTTTGTAATAAAATGGCCCATTTCCATGCTGGCTTCTGGATGGGGTAAGGGAGGGATAAGATTTCTGAGGCCAAACTCATTCAGGTAAATCTCCTATTGGATCGCCTAAACAAAGTTATTAAAGCTGATCTTACCAGAAGTCTCAAATTTAACCACTAATATTCATTCTTCTGGGCAAAAGATTTTCCTCCCAACCTCTTTTATTTCCTGTCTCAGAAAGCGCTGTTGTAGGTCTCTAATGCATCAGTATAAATTTGTTTGTCCTATCCCTTTCCACCATACTTGGAAGATCCCAGAGAGTTCTACTCTGGAGCAGAAACAAGGTTCTAAGATGCTGCAGGGAAACACAGCTAATAATAATGATAAGAGCTAGCAATTATTTAGTTTTTCCCATCAGCCAGGCACTGTAATAATTCCTAAACAGAAATTGTTTTGTTAAAAAATCAGAATTTTAAGGTAAATATTATCCAAATCTTACAGATTAAAGAAAAAAAAAAATGAGGTTCGAAGAGGTCAAATGATATGCTTAAGGTTCTATAGATAGTATAAAAGCCAGAATTTGAATCCAGAGCAGATAGACTCCAAAGACTTTGCTGCTTCCGTAATATCATGCTGTATCTATGTAATAAAAAAGTGTGTGAATTCAAAGTGAGCATATCTAGATCTAAGTAAAACTTAAGAAAGCATTTTGCCTAATGACAGAAATTCATGGTGTTATATCACTTGAACCTTCATGAAGATGGTGCAAGGATTTGTAAATGGTGATTAGTTATACACTCTGGATAAGATCCGTACATATTTCATTCAACAATTATCTTAAACATAAGTACATATTATAAATTTTCCTATAACACAGTAGGATTGTTCCAATGAGCCACTGGGAATCTGAAATTAGCAGTGGCTCTTAGAAAGAAACTATTGTACCTGGCAAAGACAATTGCATCCAAGAGGTGTAGCAGTGGCCAGTGGGATTGGTGTTACTCAGCAATTTCCATCGAGCTCAAAGCAAAAAGTTGGCACATGCTGGGCATGTAAGAGCGTTGTGGAAGCTGTACTAGTCCTTCTAGCAGCCATGAAGTACTGAGAAGCAACAACATGCTCAGCAATGGAAGTGTGACCGTGATGCCACAGAATAACTGACAGGTAGCTGATAGGTCTTGTTTGTGAGCAAATTCAAATACTGTGGTTGGGTCTTAGAAGTACTTGGAATGGTACTTTTCCACATGTTAAGGTTCTGACTTGGCAGATATGGTTGAGAACCAGTCAAGACCTGATACCATTAATGTGGTTACATTTGTAAGCCTTTAATTCTAATTCAGATTGCATAGATTTCATATGGTTAACAGCATCAGATTAGAATCGTCTCGTACAAAAGACAGAACCTATCAGGAAAATAGGAGTCCTGGATGGTGCAAACAATTAATGATCTTAACCGCTAACTGAAATGCTGAAGGTGTGAGTCCACCCGGAGACACCTTGGAAGAAAGGCCTAATGATCTACTTCTGAAAAATCAGCCACTGGAAACCCTCCGGTGCACAGTTCTGTTCTGACACACATGGGGTTGCTATGATTTAGAATTGACTTGTCGGCAATTGTTTTTGTAATCAGGAACATAGGACACTTTGTTCCCTTTGACGCTGCTAAACGTTGCCTGTCTCATTTTCTTTTAATTGTGATTTTATTTCTGAAATTCCAAATCTGTTCTAAGCATTGTTTATTTAAATATATTATATCCAATTCTATATGATCAGCTGTTACTGGCTTTAGATTTAAATATATCTGGTCTGATGAGTTTGTAATATATTTTTAATGCACATCATGGGGTCAGCATTATTTTCATGTTTGTAGAAAGCAAAACACTTCCGCCTGGATATGTCTCCATTTCAGTTTCTGTTACCTGAAGAAGAAATTTATCTGTTGCCATCTGAAAAGTTTTGAACAGTCTTAGTAATAAGTTCCCCAGATCTGTGTTGTGAACCTGTCCTTTAGATGGGATTCTGCAACATGAAAGGACCTCATTCATTAATGTGGGGCCAGTCCTCGTGGAGATGGAGAATCACCCTTCCCTACCCTCTTAGTATGAACCCACAAAATCTGCATCACGAGCAAGAGTCACTTGATTTTCCAGAGGCGTGCTAATGCCCACACCATGAATGGCAGCTTGATGCTCAAGTGATATTGGTGGGAAAATGACTCATATTTCTTTTTGAGTTCAGTTTCTGGATGTCCTACATCAAATTTGTGGGGTTCAGGGGACCGAGCCATGAATCAGCTCACCTGCTGTGAGCAAAGAGTAAGACTATCGCAAAGCACTTAGCACAGCGGTAGGCACATGACAGCTTTGAAGAAAATGCCTGTTGATGAGCTGACTTAGGGGAATAAAAAGGAAAAGGCCTAAAATAATTCCTGTTAATATGACTCTGATATGACTTTTTGGTATAAGAAGGACGACATGATTCCATTTTACATACTGCAGCATTTTGCAACTTTCAAAGCATTTTCACACAAAACTGTCTTCTTGATTATTTACAACAACTGTGTGTGTGATATAACAGGACAAGTATTATTAGTCCACCTTTATAGAAGAAGGTAAGGAGGCCTGATGGTGTGACAGTTCAGTACTTGGCTGCTAACTGAAAGGTTGATGGTTCAAACCAACCTAGAAAACCTTATGGGACAGTTCTGCTCTGTCACATGGGATTGCTGTGAGTTGAAATCGACTAGCACTTAACAACAATAACAGCAAAGAAAAAGAGAGACCAGAAACTATATTCTTTACCCAATATGGTGCAAATAGCAATCCCAGTTCTCTGCCCATCACAATGCATTGCATGTACAGCTTTGGTTCATTTCATAAAAAATATGGCATATTGTCTTTTTGTAGACTTCTTGAAAAATATAGTAAAGTCTGGGAAAGAAAAATGAAATTACCAGTGAAGTCTCTAAAGAAACAGGTAGAAATATTTAATATAGATAATTATGCAAACAAGGTTTTCATATCCTAAGTTTTAATAAAATTAGGTTTAGCAAAACTCTCTAGGGACCAAGCCCTAAGGAGTTTATCAAGATGAGCATTCAACTGAGGAAAATTGAGCTTAAGGCTAAATTGATTTAAGGGTGAAAAACACAATGCCTATCAGAGATCTATTGGAAAGAAATGGACTTATTTTTGGAAAAAAATAGAACATCTGCACACATTTGAAAAAGTTTAGTTTTCTTTTTTTTTTTTTTTTAAGCATGGAGATAAACTTAATCCATGCTAACTAATAAAATGGGCCAGCTTACAACATGAGTGAAGAGGGAGAAGAAAATGTCTGTTTTCCTCACCCTAGGAATGCTTTCTACTTAGGACTCAAGTGTAAAGATAGAAATGTTTTAACTGAATCAAGGTCAAATGAGAGGTGATGTGGTCAGCTATATGTTTGTGTGTCTCTCTTTGGGCAGACATGCTTAACAAAAAAAAAAAAAGAAGAAGAAGATTATTTCATTTTGGTATTTATTGCTAGGGAAGAATTGAAATCTTCTTTCTGGCAGTTCTTTGAATCCTCAGAAATGACATGCAAAATTGTGTGTATGTGAATTTTTCAATTCAGTTTTCAAAAAGGGATATGGAACACTTATATCCCACCAAACAGTGGCTTAATTTTAAATGAGGATGTTTGAAAGGATGACCTCGAAGAGAGTCTTCAAATCTCTATGTGCAAGGTATTAAGAATGTGTATGGTAAATACTAGTTTCACCATAAAAATTTTTAAAAAATAAATGAACAAGTGATTATCTTAGGGAGTTAGCTTTTAAGACAAGTGTTATATCACAGAAAATCCTTCAATGATTGCCCATTACCTCCAATTTGGACAACCGATTTCCATAGCATAGCAGTGCCACACCCTCCATCATCTATCCTTTGTCTGACTTTCCAGCTCTATCCCCAACTGCTTCTCAACTTGCATCCTCTCATCAGCCACACTAACTACTTACAATTCTCCAAACTAAACTGGCAATTTGAGGAGGGCATGTCTTTGAACAGGCTCATACCTATGCTTAAAACATCCCTTCTTCCTTCTTTTCTTAGCTAACTCATATAAGATTCAGTTGAAGAATCCCTTCAAAATTTATTTTAAACCCCACTCAGGAGGACTTCCTTGATTGTGATAGGCTAGGAGCCTAGGGTAGGCTCCTCCCCCTTGTCATGGAGCTCTGTGCACATCTACCGTGTAATATCAGTACTTATTTATATATTGGATTCTCCACTTCATTATAAACTTCTTGAAGACAAATGTTTTGCTTTATTCTCAGAACTCCAGCCCTAGAACAAAATCGAGCTCATACGGTACTCAATAAAAGTTTTCTTAGTCAAAGAATGAATGTGATTCGAGACAACAGAGCCAACAAGGAAGAGAATTCTATTTTCAAATTTTATTTCAGTAGTGAGGTCCTTGATTGAGACCTACATTAGCCTGACAACAATAAAAATAAAATAAAATAAAAACGAACATAGCAAAATAACAGTATATTTAACATAATGTGATTTTAGCTTATAAATAAGAGTTGTTGTGGTTAGTTGCCATCGAGTCAGTTCTGACTCATGGAGACCACACTTGTGCACAAAAGAACTGCTCCATAGGGCTTTCAGGGCTGTGACATTTCAGAAGCAGATTACCAGGCCTGTCTTCTGAGGCACTTCTTTCAGCTAATAGTCGAGCAGATAACCGTTTGTGTGACCCAGGAATGCCTATAAATAAAATAATTTAGGGTAAAAGGAAGAAAAACCCACTCAGATGTGGTGGAAGTGGGCAAACAATCTACTCTTTCTCTGAAACTTTGGCAGAGAATAGAATATATGCAGACATATAAGAGGTCTTGCTTGGTGAATCTGATGTTTCTTGATAACAAAAATGTATTATATAATCCTTTATAGTTTTAAATTTTGTCCACATATATTATCCCATTTGGTACTCAAAAGAAGCTTGTGAATTTGGCATAAAAGATAATCTTTATTTTAAAGACGTCAAAATTGAGCCTGAAGTTGAAGTTACTTTGCAGCACTATCTACATAATTAATGGTGGAAACAAGGACCTAACCATCTGTTTCTGACTCCAAGTAAATGTTCTTTCTATTGGCTCCATAGCTTCTCATCAGGGTTCCAGACACCTCAGAAATAAATTATTTCATTGGAAAAAATAGGCCAATAAATCAAAGGTCAAGAATTTAATCCTGCTTAATATCGTCGTCTCTTTGGACTGGATTAGGGAATTTTCATTTCATTTTAATTGCACAGAGTTAATACTTCTTGAAGTCATAGATATGTAACCATAGGAAACAAAAATATTCTCAAAAGGCAAGGAGATAAGAGATAAGCCAAGGAAACAGGAAGAGGAATGCAAGTAACTGCGTTCTAACACAAATGTGTGTTAGAGATCTCAGTAGAGGGGACAGTTGAGGCATTTTTGACATCTTTTTTGTTGTTTCTAACAATTCCTACTACAGCTTTCGTATATATTGGCTGTGACAGGAAAATGCTCATTAAATAAGTTTGCTTTTCTGAATACTTGGCCTTAGGCAACAGAAACATGATAGTAATAGAAGCTCTCTCTGGTCACGAGGTGGGAGTTCAAGACTCCTACCTTCAAAGATTTGTGAGGATCAAGGACAAAAATGTGGTGAGAGAAGGATGGAGGCATTCAACGGAAGCAGCAAAGCTGACAAGGCTTACCTCCTGCCTAAGGTAGGCTGATTGGGTACGTTTTGTTCTGGCATTGGAGCAAGAGTTCTTTCCCATTATTTTTCTTCCCTTAGTGGGCTTTTTCTTTTTTTCCTCTCTTTACCATTGTAGTACCAAAATCTAGAGGACTGTAGCCTCAGCCGCTAACCACCTGCCTCAGAAAACCCTGGGAAACTTGCTAAATTGCATCTTCTTGAAACCAGCCCCACATTACCTGAGTAGGCTTTTCTGAGCTTGCAATGTGGGGAAAAATGTATTTTACAAGATGCCCCCTTTTCCACTGCAGTCCATCTCAGTTCCCAAGAAAATACCTAGACTTTTGGGCCAAAGATGCCAAATAATTAAGACTTCCTTCACCTTTGTTGTTGTTGCTGGATGCCTTCAAGTCAATTCTGGCTCATAGTGAGTTCATATAACAGAGTAGAACTGCCCCAATAAGGTTTTCTTGGCTGTAATCTTTAAGGGAGCAGACAGTCAGGTCTTTCTCCTTTGAAGTCACTGAATGGGTCCCAAATGCCAACATTTTAGTTAGCAGCCTAGTGCTTAACCATTGTGCCACGAGGGCTCCTACCTTTTGCATTTACCTCAAGGGATATCCTCTCCCTCACGACTTTATAACTGTTGCCATAATGAGTAGTTGTTTTGTCATTAAAGAATCATGGGGCCCTACCCTGAGCCATTCCAATACAGCTAATTCTGAGATCCGCCTCTCATTCTCTTTTTTAATCACAGAAGAGATTTGGGGATCAAGAACAATATATTTGGGATTAGCACACATCATTCCTGGTGGCTCAGATAGGTCCAGGTTCCTTCAGCTAATTTGATGACCTTTGAAATATAAACTCCCGTGGTAAGAATTCAAAATGCTCCTTTGCACAATGATGCCAGGTTTAATATCCCTCAAGGAGTAGGATCTAAATCATGTTAATAGGAGACATATGCTTTATACATAATATTATTTTTTGCTTCTGGTGGGAGAAAGTGAACACTCACTCTAGTGAAGTACACTAGCTAGAAGAAAACTCTTCCGAAGTGGCTGCAGACTTGGTTGAAGAGAGCCAAGCTGGGTTTGAGCAGTCAACTCCTGATCGTTCATAGATCCCATTAACACTCCAATGAAGCAAAAGGGATCAAGAGCTTGGGTTTATTTCAATGACAGTAAAGCATGGACTTTTTCCAAGGGCTAAGGAAACAAAATTAAGGAAATAGAAGTAAGACGAAGATGTCATGCGCAAGGGACCATTCACATGGGACAGCTTCATTCTGAAGCATGAAACTGCCAGGCTTTCCTTTCTACCCTTCTGTGATGGTTAATGTTATGTTTCAAGTTGGCTAGGCTATAGTTCTCGGTGCTTTGGTAGACACTATAATCGTCTTCCATCATGTGAACTTATGTGAACAGCCAACAAGTTGAAAGGGGGAGTTTCTTTTGCGGTGTAGCCTGTCTACAGCATATAAATGGATGTTCTGGCAAAGCTCTTTCTCTCTCTGTCTCTCTTTCTCTCTCTCTTGACCCTGCACTCTTCTCGTCACCTGACCTCCGATTCTTCGAACGTAAGCCTGCAGAAATCTCCAGTCTTCCACCTAACATGCAGATTTTGGATACTCTAGCCCCTGCAACCCTGTGAGCCAGCAGGGGTTCCTAGCCTGCCACTTGACCTGAAGATTTTGGATTTGCCTTCCTCTGCAACTCCATGAGCAAGCAGAGGTCTCCAGCCTACCACCGGACACATGGATTTGGACTTGCCAGCCCCACAATTGCATGAGTCATTTTCTTTAAGTAAATTTATCTCTATATTTATATAGACGTTTCACTGGTTTTGCTCTTCTAGAGAACCCAGACTGACACCTTCCTTGTGTGGTTTAATGAGTCAGTCACAACTTTCAATCCTCAGCCCTGCAACATCTTCCTGATCTATCATTTAAAAAGCAGTTGAAACCTCCCCTTCAATTCAGTGTATTTCAGGTCTTGACATGACTGGATTCAAGTTATCTGAAGGCTTCCTGATCCATAAGTGGCTGTGGCCAAGATAAGTCTCAAGGGACACCGATTTTCTTTTAGATTTTTTGGGTTATCACAAATTATAAGTATTATAAAACAAAAGGACAATCTTCATAGCTCTCCTTTCTAATAAAACAGTCATTCTCCAATGTTAGAGTACCTCAGGATCTCCTGGAGGGCTTGTTAAAACACAGGTTGTTGGGTCCCACCCCTAGAGATTCTAATTCTATAGAGGCCTGAGAATTTGCCTTTCTGGCAATTTCCCAGTTGCTGCTGCTGCTGATCTGGAGGCCACACTTTGAGAAACTCTCCAGCAGAGTAATTGGGGAGACATCCTACAGAATAGAAAGCAGAGGTTCTGCCACACCTGAATTGCACATAGATAAGGAAACTGAAGGTTCAAAGGCATTCAGTTACTGCTCACAAATTCACACAACTGTCTTTAATAATAATTCTAACATTTTAATTTAGTATGCACTTATTTAATGCCTATTACTGTTCCAAGGACTTTATTGGCATTGTCTTTTTTGATCATCACAACAATCATATGAGGTATGTGCTATTATAACCACTTTACAGTTGAGGAAACTGAGGCACAGAAAGCTTAAATACCTTCCTTAATGTCACACAGCGACAAAAAGAAAAATACAGAATACAAGTCCAGGTCTTTTATTATACATCATATCTAAGTTTTGAATCACTATGCCATGATCACTTTCAGGAAAACCACAATTCCAGCCCTATACATTACAGAGCAAAACACTTTAATACTTAAATAGGGAACTAGAAATGTAATTCCAAATCCAAGCTCTACAGGGTGATGTTGTGGTATCCCCAAGGTATTAAATCCCTCCCTGAGTGTTTTGAAAAGCCAAAATAAAATTAACTAAGAATTTTAAAAAAGAGATCTGCTCATACTCCTACCTAACGTACCTCCACAATAATAATCTAATAGACAAGTGGTCAGACATGCGCTGTTCTAAGCATCAGGGGATCGAAGTTATCATCCTGACCGAACTGCCTTTAGCTTTCTCGTTCAGGAAATGGGCATATGCAGCACTGGCACAACCACATGGAGAATGTGTATATATGTATATGTCTATATATTTACATATATATATGCATGCTTGGGCGTATAATATATACTTACATATCTATATGTATGTATATGCATGGAATTTCTGGGTGGAGCAAATGGTTAACACATTTGACTACTAACCAAAAGTTGGGGAGATTTGGGTCCACCCACAGTCACCTCAGGAGAAATACCTGCTGATGTACTTCTGAAAAATCAGTTGCCGAAAACCCTATAGAGCACAGGGCTACTCTGACACACATGGGGTCACCATGAGTCAGAGTCAGAATTGACTGAATGGCAACTGGATATATGTACATGTATTTGCGTATGTCTGCATGTAAGTAAAAGTATTTTAAAGTGCCTAGCCCCATTAAAATGTTAGTTATTGCCCTAATGTAATCCTGTATGTAATTTCTGAGGCTCCAGTTAAAATCTGTATATTGTAGTTTAGTTTATTCACCCTTCCTTAAAAGACTAAGGCCTAGGATGGGAGTGGTTCATCAAATACAGGGCCACTGTCTACAAACTGGCACCCTCTTCTGTTCCTTACAAACGCACTCTGTGTTTGTTTTAATGTTGTAATAGTTTTTTATTAAACTTACAGAAACTTTATATGATTTACCTGATTCTAGTTTCCTTCACCTTTAATCCTTTCTTCAAATCTTTGCCCCTGGTTAGTTTTCTTTGAGTACCCCTTTCACATTGTTATTCTCCCATTAGAAAACTGTAATTACTCCATTTTCTATTACATGAAATAAGACTCTTTGTTGTGTCTAGGGGCAATCCAGTCTCCTCATCCCTGATTCTTTTTCTCCTGGAGACACAGAGGACTATATTCCCCAGCCTCCCTTAGAGTTAGATGTGGCCACATGACTAAGGGCAGTGGAATGTGTGTGGAGTTGCTGGATGTCACTTTCAGGCTTGGCCTGTAAGACCTCGTTTGCTACTTTGTCTTCCTCCACGCTCTCTCTCTCTGAACTCTGACCAAATGCACAGGATAAATTGCTGACTTGATCAAGAAGATGTTGTGGACTTAGCCTTTTGTCGAGCCATCAGATGAAAAGGCCCTGGTTTCTTCAACATCTGAGTGGAGCAAAGACCCCCTCCCCTACTGCTGACTCACATTAGACTCAAACATGAACAAGAAATAAATTTTGTTTTCTTAAGACATAAAGATTAGGGAATTCATCTAAGCTGATTAATAGGTGCATCTTTTTTGGTTCTCCCTTAATTACCCCCACTACACCTATCTACACAGCATGATAGATTTTTGCTAGTCCACAGCATGAATCCCCTTCTAAAGGTAAGCCTGGCTTCTTAGGTGTTAGTTTCCTAGGGCTGTGGTAGCAAAGTACCACAAATTGGGTCGTTTAAAAAAACAAATTAATTTTCTCACAGTTCTGGAATCTGCAAGTCTAAAATCAAAGTGTTAGCAGGGCCATGCTCCCTCTGAAAACTATAGGGAAGGATCCTTCCTTGTTTCTCCTAGCTTGCGGTGATTGCTGGCAATCCTTGCCATTCCTTTATTGATGGCAGCATAACTCCAATTTCTGTCTCTGTTTTCATATGACTCGCTTCCCTCTATGTATGTTTGCCTCTAAATTTCCCTCTGCTTATAAGGAAATCAGTCCCTGGATTAGGGCCCTCTTCATCTTAACTTCGTTATATCTGCCAAGACCCTATTTCCAAATAAGGCTGCATTCACAGAGCTGCATTCACAGAGTTGCATTCACAGATTCCTCATGGACATAAATTTTGGGGGGACACTCTTCATCCAAGTACATGTTCACACAAGAACCACACCAATGATCACTCCCATCTCTGCTGATATGTTTCATCCACACAGAATTATATCTACTGTATGTATTCCACATTCCTTCCATCCTTCAATGACTACTTCCATATACACCTCTTCTGTGGAATCTTCTCGGGTTATTTAAGCTCATATGAATCTGATTATTTATTCAATCCATTAGTTTTTACATCAAATATAAGTCATCAGCTATTGTGCTAAGTTGTGAGCACCAAAAATCAGTAAAACTCTCATTGATATAAAGGAACTAAAATCCAGAGTGTCAGATGAGCAAATGAAGAAAAGTATAAAGGGTTATAATATGGATACACACTGCTTTTATGAAAGCATGTAAGCAGGGCTCTTAATCCAGGTTAAGTGTGGGTGTCAGAGAATGCTCTTCAGAGTAACATGCCACTTGAGCTGAATTATTGAGCCCTGATGTATTTGTAAGTATTAGCAGGTGACATGCAGGAGAAAGGAAGAGTATCCCAGGCCGAGACAGCAGGATATACTAAAGCCCAAGCATGACAGAGAGCAGTCACTAAAAGCAGAGTATAGTGTGAGAAGTGAGGGGTACTAGGACTGCATAACCATTCAGTCCTGCAACAATCATGTAATTTCCCAGGATAGTGTCAGACTGGTGTTGGCCATAGTGAATCAGACAATCATATGATCTACTATGCCAGGAATGACAAAATTGAAGAGGAATGGGTATTGCACTGATCATCAAAAAGAACATTTCAGGATCTATCCTGAAGTACAATGCTGTCAGTGATAAGATAATATCCATATGCCTAAAAATAAGACCAGTTAATAAGATTATTATTCAAATTTATGCACCAACCACTAAGGCCAAAGATGAAGAAATTGAAGATTTTTTCCAACTTCTACAATCTAAATTGATCACACATGCAATCAGTATACATTGATAATTACTAGTGATTGGGATGCAAAAGCTGGAAACAAAGAGGAAGGATTGGTAGGTGGGAAATATGGCCTTGGTGATAGAAACAATGCCAGAGATTACGTGACAGAATTTTGCAAGACCAAAAACTTCTTCATTGCAAATACTTTTTTTCAACAACATAAACGACCACTACACGTGGACCTCACCAGATGGAATTTACAGGAATCGAATCGCCTACGTATGTGGAAAGATGAAATGGGAAAACAATATCATCAGTCAGAACAAGGCCAGGGGCTGTCTGTGGAACAGTATCAATTGCTCATTTGCAAATTCAAGTTGAAACTGAAGAAAATTAGAACAAGTTCACCAGACCCAAAGTACAACCTCGAGTATATCCCACATGAATTTAGAGACTATCTCAAGAATAGATTTGATGCATTGAACACTAATGACCAAAGACCAGATGAGTTGTGGAATGATATCAAGGAAATTATACACGAAGAAAACAAGAGATCATTAAAAAGACAAGAAAGAAAAGACCAAAATGGATGTCAGAAGAGACTCTGAAAGTTGCTTTTGAACATCGAGTAGCTAGAGCAAACTGAAGAAATGATGAAGTGAAAGAGTTGAACATAAGATTTCAAAGGGCAGCTCGAGAAGACAAAGTCAACTATTATAATGACATGTGCAAAGACCTGGAGTTAGAAAACAAAAAGAAAAGAACATGCTCGTTATTTCTCAAGCTGAAAGAACTGAAGAAAAAATTCAAACCTCAAGTTGCAATAGTGAAGGATTTTATGGGGAAAATACTGAACAACACAGGGAGCATCCAAAGAAGATGGAAGGAATACACAGAGTCACTGTACCAAAAAGACTTGGTCTGTGTTCAAGAAATTTCAGAAAGTAGCATATGATCAAGAACCAATGGTACTGAAGGAAAAAGTTCAACCTGCATTGAAGGTATTGGCAAAAAACAAAGCTTCAGGAATTGATGGAATGCCAACTGAGATGTTTCAACAAATGGATGCAGCACTGGAAGTGCTCATTTGTCTATGCCAAGAAATTTGGAAGACAGCTACCTGGCCAACCAACAGGAAGAGATCCATATTCGTGCCTATTCCAAATAAAGGTGATCCAGCTGAATGCAAAAGTCATTGAACAATATCATTAATATCACACCGAAGTAAAATTTTGCTGAAGATCTTTCAAAAGCAGCTGCACCAGTGAATTCAAAGGGAACTGCCAGAAATTCAAGCTTGATTCAGAACAGGACATGGAATTAGGGCAATCACTACTGATGTCAGAAGGATCCTGGCAGAAAGCAGAGAATGACAGAAAGATGTTTACTTCTATGTTATTGACTATGCAAAGGCATTAAACTGTGTGGATCATAACAAATTATAGATAACATTGTGAAAAATGGGAATTCCAGAACACTTAATTGTGCTCATGAGGAACCTGCACGTAGATCAAGAGGCAGTTGTTTGAACAGAACAAGGGGATACTGCGTGGTGTAAAGTCAGGATCGATGTGAGTCAGGGTTGTATCTTTTCGTCATAGTAATTCAATCTGTATGCTGAGCAAATAGTCAGAGAAACTGGACTCTATGAAGAAGAATGTGGCATCAGGATTGGAGGAAGTCTCTTTCACTAACTTCAATATGCAGAAACAAAATCTTGCTTGCTGAAAGCTAAGAGGACTTGAAGCACTTACAGATGAAGATCAAAGACTCCAGCCTTCAGTATGAATTACACCTCAATATAAAGAAAACAAAAATCCTCTCAACTAGCTCAATAAGCAACATCATGATAAATGGAGAAAAGATTGAAGTTGTCAAGGAGGCAGGTCTAAGATAGCAGAGTAGTAAGAAGTTTCTGGTGGACCCTCTTACAACAAAGACCCCCAAAAAACAAGTGAATCAATTATATATGACAATCTAGGGGCCCTGAACATCTAAGGCAAAGTTGAGGAAATGGACTGAGTGGCAGGGGAGGGAGAGACAGTTCAGGAGCAGCGAGGAGTTGCCAGACTTGACCCGACATGAGACTGAGCACTTCAGGCCTGACCAGCTCATGGGTGAGCGGTGAGGCAGGCAAGCAGCAGTGTTTGAGAGGTGGGTTTTCCACACTGGGAGAGACCCAGCACCAGAGAGTCTATTGGGTCATACAGAACCAGTTAGAAGCATCCCTGGATCAGGGAAAGATAAATACTTGTGTATGGCCCACCACGAAGATCAAAAAGAGCCCCCTTAGAGAAAAACCTCACTCCCATTTACCTCTCTGCTCCCTACTCTGCACTGGGTCCCAGACTGGCTTCAGGAATTGCTGAGTCCCCTGGGCTGGAAGTAGGATCCATCACACGCCTGGAGCCATTCTCCCTGCCTTGGAGAGTGAACTAATTAACAAACAGGAAAAAATAAACTGCCAGCTCCCCTAAGCCAGGAACCCAAGGTAGGAACAGCTCCTTCACCAAGGCACAGGCATAAGGGATCCACGGACTTTGAGTGACTTTCCCCTTGTAGAGACTTGTGTGGGCCTGTTTCAACAACGTAGGCCCTCATTACCACAGTACAACAGCGTATATACCTGAAGTATAACTTCAGCTGTTTCAGCTGTGAAGTGGCAGGTTCTTGACATTTGACCCCATTAAGCAGGGTCTTCACCTACCAACGTCAGAGGCCTGAGAACTGGTGGCACCGCCCACACCACCTAATGACTGCAATAGGGGCCCAAGAATAAGAAGTGCCCCCTCAAGTCCTTACAGCCAACAGCACTGGGGGGTCATAGTCTGGCTGCAAAACCCATCCACTTATGCACTCTAGGGAACAGGGACACACCTTACTGCTGGACACTCGGGGGTGGCTGTCAATGCCCGGCCGTGCTCAGAGTGTGTTCCCCCGCTACAGCCAGATTCCTGTGCCTACACCAATCACCCATGCCTGTCTAGGACTGTAGGTGAGAGCCTACACAACGCACTTGGTGGCTGTCTACCTGGGCACCTGAGCTGAATCCATACACTAGGAGTGGGCGGACTCCTGAGCTCACATACCTAGTAACAGATTTAACCACATGGTGACAAGACATTAGAGCTTCAAAGGTGCCAATAAATCAAAACAGCTCATATGAGCAGCCTATTTGGGCATATCAAAACAAAACAAGAAGCTAGGACACAGTAAGCAAACATAAAATAAATAAATATAATAACTTAATGATGGTTTGGAAACAACAGTCAATATTAAATCACATGAAGAAGCAATACATGATGGCTTCAGAAAGATCCCAAAATAAAGAATCTAGAAATTTTCCAGAAGAGGAAAATTTCCTGGAATTACCAGAGGCAGAATACAAAAGATTAATATACAGAACTCTTCAAGAAATTAGGAAGGAAATTAATCAAAATGCAGAACATTCAATAGAGGAAATTAAAAAGACTAGAGAAGAGCATAGTGACAAATTTAACAGGCTGCAAAAATCCACACAGAGAGAGCAATCAGAAATCGAGAAGATTTACAATAAACTTTCTGAATTAGACAAGTCCATAGAAAGTCATAGGAGCAAAATTGAGGCAATGGAAATCAGAATTAGTGAGAGTGAAGATAAAGCACTTGACACCAACTTATTTGAGGAAAAATCAGATAAAAGTGTTTAAAAAAATGAAGAAAGCCTAAGAATTATGTGGGACTCTAACCAGAGGAATAACCTACAAGTGATTGGAGTACCAGAACAGAGGGGATAACAGAAATTACATAGAAAATTGTTGAAGATTTGTTGGCAGAAAACTTCCCTGACATCATGAAAGATGACAAGATATCTATCCAAGATGCTCACTGAACTCCACATAAGGTAGATCCCAAAAGAAAGTCACCAAGACATATTATAATTAAGCTTGCCAAAACCAAAGATAAAGAGAGAATTTTAAAAGCAGCTAGAGATAAATGAAAAGTCATCTATAAAAGAGAGTCAATAAGAATAAGCTCAGACTACTCAGCAGAAACCATGCGGGCAAGAAGGGAATGGGATGACATATATAAAACCTTGAAGGAAAAAAATTGCCAGCCAGGAATTATATATCCAGCAAAATTCTCTCCCAAATATAATGGTGAAATTAGGGCATTTCCAGATAAACAGAAGTTTAGGGAATTTGCAAAAACCAAACCAAAATTACAAGAAATAGTAAAGGGAATCCTCCAGTTAGAAACTCAGTAACATCAGATAACAACGCAAGACTAGAACACAGGACAGAGCAACCAGATATCAACCCAGATAGGGAAGTCACAAGAGTAAATCAAAGCTAAAACACTGAAAATAGGGAAACAGATGTCAATATGTAAAAGATGACAACATTAAAACAAAAAAGAGGGACTTAAAAAATGTAGACATAGATTTTTCATATGGAGAGGAAGTCAAAGAGATATAAAGAAATAAAAGACTGGTATAAACTTAGAAAACTAGAAGTAAATATTAAGGTAACCACAAAGGAAACTAACAATCCTACAAGTCAAAGTTAAAAAGTGGAATATAAAGACTCAGCAAACACAAAATCAACAAAAATGAAAAAGATGAAAAGAAAATACATAAAGAAAAACAACTCAGCACAGAAAATTAAACGAAACAAATAAACTGTGAACAACACACACACAAAAAAAGACATCAAAATGACAAAACTGAACTCATACGTATCAATAATTATGCTGAATGTAAATGGACTAAATGCACCAGTAAAGAGACAGAGAGTGGCACACTGGATAAAAAAAAACACAATCTGGGGGAGTTCCAGCAAAATGGCACTCTAGGCAGAAGCACCACGCCATCACTCCACAGCAAAGATCCAAAAAACTAAGCTGAACAGAGAATACAACAATCCTGAAACCCTAAAAGATCAAATGAAGAGATAAAGAACTCAGCCAAGCACCAAATGGAGTGAGAAAACTGACAGAGAACGGAGAGCGAGGAGAGATTCATGCAGGGGTCCCCTACCAGCTAACACAGTGCAGATCCACCATCTTGGACTCCTATCGGAGACCAGAAAACAGGTGGAAAGAGAAAGCAGCCTCACGGAGCATCCAGCAGGAGACAACGCAACCAGTAATTTGCGATACATGCTTTCCCACCCCCCACCCATCTTTACCCTGACTCGGCCTCCTCTTCTTCCAGCAGCCACAATCTCTTGACCAAGAAACACTGGCTGCTTGGATTCCACACACCCGAACGGGCGGCTCTCTGAGTGCCATTTGTTGGCTGCTGGTGTTCCATTTTTCCGCTTCTTTTGATTTCTTCCTTGCCTCTCATCACCTCCCCCTCCTTTCGCTCAAGTACTTGGCTCTGTGCGTCATCTTTGCTTCTTCCTGAGGGGCTGCAGAGCAACGGTAATTTGTGACATATGCTTTCCCACTCTCTATACTTCTTCACCCACACTCAGCCCCCTCTGCTTCCCGCAGACACAGTCTCTTATCCAGAAACAACAGCACGCACTAGCTGGCTCTCTGAGTGCCATTTGTTGCCTGCTAGTGTTGCTTTTTTTCCTACTTCTTTCAATTTCTTCCTTGCCTCTCGCCACCTCCCCCTCCTTTTGCTTGAGTACCTGGCTCCATGTGCCATCTTTGCTTCTTCCTGAGGGGCTGCGGAGCCCCAGTTGAGTGTGGTGCTGCTTATCAGTCTGGGCTACTGCACTGGTGAGATCCCGGGGTTTTACTCGTTTGTTTGTTTTGAATTGTTTGATAATTTTCTTTTCTTTTTCGTGACTTGGGAGCCCTTTCTGACCAGGCGGAGCTGCGTGGAAGGAGACTCTCCTTGGGATTAAACAGACATGCACAGGGATCCCTGAGAGCATTTCTTTTTCCATTGGTTATTTTTTTTTTCTGTTTTTTTGGGTGCCTTTCTTGTTCTTTTTGCTTTTGTTTTTTAATTTCTTTTCTTTTCCCTTCTTGTCTTTCTTCATTGCTCAGTTTCTCATCTCTCTATATCTTCCTTCTCTTTCTGTTCCCTGAATACCTGGAATTGTATACCTCTATGCCTTCTAGCCAGGCTGTACTGCAACACCTGAGAGCCACTTCCGCAGACCTCATAGCTGCACCGGTGGTATCCCTGGGAACTTTGCAGTTCTTTAAACTTTCTAATTTTTATTTATTCATTCTTTTATTTTCTTCCTCTTCCCTTTTCTGTTATTCTCCATTTCATACTCTCTCATCTCTCCACTCCAATGGCAAGCTCCCCTAGCATTGTTTTTTGTTTGTTTGTATGTTTTCGGCTCCTATTCCTCTCTCCTCTCTCCCATATCCATCTTAGCTCCACACATAACTATCTCCCTGCTGCATCCTGCCTACCTGCACCATGGACTAAACATCACACCACCAAGCAGCACAGGCACGGCCTACTGGAACCTGCCCTGCACTGATTACCGACCCTCTCTGGTGTCTGCAGTAAGTGCCACAAACAACCCATCCCAGTAACTCTTCTTCACCTAGACCTGCCCTGCCGTATACCATCTCTGAGTGACTGTCCCTGCCAGTTGGAGAAGGAGGTGAAAAGTATTGTGCCCATGGAGGAGCAAACAACAAAGAACACACAGTCCACCTGCACAGACATAGTCAATTTTTTTTAAAAAAAAGGGACGAAACAAAAAAATCTACAATCAATAAATGAGAAAAATGACTACTGAATGCCCCAAAGACAGCAGACAATATCAAAACATTTACAAAAACAGAAAAGTATGGTTCCAGTAGGCATCCAAAATAAAACACCAGTGGACTCTCCTGTGGAAGAAAATGCACTAGAACTACCTGATAGAGAATTCAAATCCCTAAAACTCAGAATTCTCCAAGAACTGA
>NW_004444014.1:8548733-8550997 GCF_000243295.1 Trichechus manatus latirostris | reverse complement strand
GGAAGAGCGTAGTCAGTGTCACTGAACTGTGCATGTAGAAATTTTTGAAATGGTGTATCTTTGGCTATGTTTATTTTCACCCCAAAAAAAGTTTGAGAAGTTAGAGGGTTGATATGATGTCGGGTTGTTAACCAATTTTATAAAACAACCTGTGTACTACTGTTTCATGAGAAACTATTTGTTCTGTAATCCTTCACCTGAAGTACAATAAAAAAAATAAAAATAAATAAAAACTAGATTTGCTGTATGCTGTTTATAAGAGACACACCTTAGACTTAGAGACACAAACAAACTAAAACAGAAAGGATAGAAATAATATATCAAGCAAACAACACTCAAAAAAGAGCAGGAGTGGCAATATTAATCTCTACAAAGTGACTTAAAATAAAATCCACCACAAAGGATAAGGAAGGACACTGTAGAATGATTAAAGGGTCAATACACCAGGAGGATGTAACTATAATAAATATTTAGGCACCCAATTACAGGGCTCCAAAATACATAAACAAACTCTAACAGCACTGAAAAGAGAGATAGACAGCTCCACAAGAGTACTGGGAAACTTCAACACAACACTTTTGGCGAAGGACATAACATTTAGAAAGAAGCTCAACAAAGACACGGAAGAGATAAATGCTACAATCAACCAACTTGATCTCATAGACATGTACTGAATACTCCGCCGAACAGCAGCCAAGTATACTTTCTTTTCCACCACATAGTACATTCTCCAGAATAGACCACATATTAGGCCATAAAGCAAGCCTTAACAAAATTCAAAGCATTGAAATATTACAAAGCATCTTTTCTCACCATAAAGCCATTAAAGTAGAAATCAACAACAAAAAAAGCAAGGAAAAAAATCAAACACATAGAAACTGAACAATACCTTGCTCAAAAACTACTGGGTTATAGAAGAAATTAAGGATGGAATCAAGAAATTTATAGAATCAAGTGAGAATGAAAACACATCCTACCAGAACCTTTGGGACACAGCAAAAGCAGTGCTCAGAGGGCAGTTTCTAGCAACAAATGCACACATCCAAAAAGAATAAAGGGCCATAATCAAAACATTAACCCTACAACTGGAACAAGTAGAAAGAGAGCAGCAAAGGAAGCCTTCAGGTGCCAGAAGAAAGGAAATAATAAGAATTAGAGCAGAATTAAATGAAATAGAGAATAGAAAAACAATTGAAAGAATTAACAAGCCCAAAATCTGGTTCTTTAAAAAGATCAACAAAATTGATAAACCATTGGCCAAACTGACAAAAGAAAAACAGGAGAGGAAGCAGATAACCCGTATAAGAAAGGAGACGGGTGATAACACAACAGACCCAACTGAAATTAAAAGAATCATAACAGAATCGTATGAAAAATTATATTGTAACAAATTTGAAAACCTAGAGGAAATGGACAAATTTCTAGAAACTCATTACCTACCTAAACTAACACAAACAGAGGTAGAACAACTAAGTAAACCCATAACAAAAGAAGAGATTGAAAAGGGAATTAAAAAACTCCCAACAAAAAAAATTGCTGGCCCGAGTGGCTTCACCGGAGAATTCGACCAGACTTTCAAAGAAGAGATAACACCAATTCTACCAAAGGTATTTCAGAGCATAAAAAAAGATAGAATACTCCCAAACTCATTCCATGAAGCCAGTATAACCCTGATACCTAAAACCAGGTAAAGACACCACAAAAGAAGAACATGAACACTGATGCAAAAATCCTCAACAAAATTCTAGCCAACAGAATTCAGCAACATATCAAAAAAATAATTCACCATGATCAAGCGGGATTTATGCCAGATGTGCAGGGATGGCTCAACATTAGAAAAACAATCAATATAATCCATCACATAAATAAAACAACAGACAATAACTACATGATCTTATCTATCAATGCACAAAAGGAATTTGACAAACTCCAACACCCATTCATGATAACAACACTCAACAAAATTGGAATTGAAGGGAAATTCCTCTATATAAATAAGAACATTTATACAAAGCGAACAGCCAATATCATCCTAAATGGAGAGATTTGAAAGCAGACAAGGATGCCCTTTATCACCACTCTTATTCAACATTGTGCTGGAGGTCCTAGAAAAAGCAATTAGGACAGCAAAAGAAATAAAGGCATCCAAATTGGTAGGGAAGAAGTCAAGTATCTCTATTTGCAGATGATATGATCTTATGCACAGAAAACCCCAAAGAATCCACAAGAAAACTACTGGAACTAATAGAAGATTTCAGCAAAGT